>NW_011494839.1:3696437-3726499 GCF_000754665.1 Bison bison bison | reverse complement strand
AGTCATGGCAAGGACAAAGAGGGGCAAAACCCTGTTCGAGAGTAAAGGATTAAAGGACCTCCACTCCCCTCTTTTGGGACAAGGGAGATACCACACATGCGCAGAAAGGTTTCTCGTGTATCAGAAGTCAAGGGGTAACACCAGGCCATAATGAGTCTTGCTCCTCCCAGAAGCCTTTACTTTGAGATCCATCTTGGCTGAGAGGTGCGTGCGCACCCAGAGGAGTGTCCCAGGATAGGTCAGGTGTGGAAAAAGAAATCAGATAATTGACCTGAAGGAAGACAAAGGCCTGGAAGAACTGCCATATGTAAATGATTCAACTGCCTCTTTACTGTGCTCCTCCTCACTAGGGGGATGCCCACACCTTTTCTCAGGCAGCAAGAGTGAGGGAGGGGCACCCTACGAGGGAAAGTCGATAGAAAGATGGTTGCAGCAATTGTAAGGTCACCATAGCAGGCAATAGGGCTTTAGTTCCCATTTAATGGCTGTTTAATATTTCAGGATTTTCAGACAAGTGGAGCAGTACTTCTCAAACGTTGTGGTCTCACAACCCTTCTATCCTCTTAAAAATTATTGAGGATCCCAAAAAGCTGTAGTTTATGTTAATTATGCCTATCAAAATCTACCATAGGAAAAAACCGAAACTGGAATATATTAAAAATATATCAGAAAATATTACATAGCATAATAGCATATTTACACAAATGACATATTTTTTATAAAAAATAGCTATATGGTGTGATGAATTTGGCATTGTTTCTCTATTTCTGCAAATGTTTTTCATGTCTGGCTTTATAGAAGACAGCTGGATCCTCCTATCTGATTTTGCACGTCAATCTGTTGTGATGTTGTTTGGGTTGAAGTCTATGAAGAAAATCCAGTCTCATACAGATGTGTAGTTTGAAAAAGAAGGTTTTTTTCAGTAACATTTTTAGGTGATTTGAATATTCTTTGAAACTACAACAAAATTCATTGAAAGGCCATTTCTTAAAGGTTAACTGCACTGTAAGATCAAAATCCACTTTTAACACCATGCTTTGGTCACTGTGAAAGTATTGCTTCACTGAG
Organism: Bison bison bison; assembly: GCF_000754665.1. Taxonomy (NCBI): domain Eukaryota; kingdom Metazoa; phylum Chordata; class Mammalia; order Artiodactyla; family Bovidae; genus Bison; species Bison bison. The sequence continues at coordinate 3,725,431 of NW_011494839.1, read as the reverse complement.
TTATGTAAATTTTCCAAATATTCAGATTTTTATTATGCAATATCAAAAAGTCATATTTGTTAATATCATTGCCTATTGGGCTTCCCAGGTAGCACCAGTGGTAAAGAACTTGTCTGCAAATGCAGGAGACATAAGAGATGTGGGTTCAATCCCTGGGTCAGGAAGATCCCACTGGAGGAGGGCACGGCAACCCTCTCCAGTATTCTTGCCTGGAGAATCCTATGGACAGAGGAGTCTGGCGGGCTACAGTCCACAGAGTCTCAAAAAGTCGGACACAACTGAAGTGACTTACCACACATCTCATCAGAAAATTCTTTAAATACTAGGAAACTGTCACACCCACAGCGGTAAATTTGTTTTCAAAAATTCTAATTTTTTTTATAAGTAAGTCATATTATTTTATTATTATTATTTTTACTTTACAATATTGAATTGGTTTTGCCATACCTCAACATGTATCCCCCACGGGTGTACACGTGTTCCCCATTATACAGAGTGAAGTAAGCCAGAAAGAAAAACACCAATACAGTATACTAACGCATATATACGGAATTTAGAAAGATGGTAACGACAACCCTGTATGTGAGACAGCAAAAGAGACACAGATGTATAGAACAGTCTTTTGGACTCTAATTTTCATTTGAATTTAAATTTTACCACTGGCAATCAATCCTGTGAGTTGCTTTCCTTCAACTCACAGGTTTTACTTTGTCTGGTTTTTTAAGAAACTCTCTGCCAAATATCCCAGTCTGTATAACCGTTGTTTGTCAGTTATTTTTTTAAGTAAAAATGGTGTTCCATGCATTCAGAAGTCTGGACTTAATGAAATGAATACTATTTACTGCCCCTTTAAGGGCATTTTAAGTGAAACTGACATTTTCTGTTTTTTTTGTTTGTTTGTTTTTTACTATTTGTGTGTGGTGTTGAATAACAAAATGGCAAATGAAAAGTACAGCTAGATACCACTCTCTTGATTTCCAGAGCTCTTCCCACTATTGTTTTTGCACCATTAGTGCAAATGTCCACCCAATAAAAAAGGTCCCATAATATCCTGGCATTATTATGACAGTTGTTTTGGCCTCAGGGAACCCCCAGAATCTCAGGGACCTCCAAAGATGCACAAAGCTTGCTGTCGGAACCGCTGAAGTGGACTTGTGGTTTGCCACAGATCATCAGCATCCTTGAAAAGGATTTCAAGAGTTCATTAAATTAGACACATTTAAACAGGATCAAAATCATGGTCTAACACCATAATAACTACTCAGCCCATCCTGGCAGTGCCTCTGCATTAGTTCTGGCCCATTTTGTTGTATCCCAAGCCTATTAGAAGCCCTGCTTATTATCTGATGCCCATAGTGTCCAACAAGAGGGACACAAAGCAATAAATGAAGACAATCAGGAAAAAAAAGCAGAAGGTCTTTTGTCATATGAAACACACAGCTTCATTGTCGATGAGTTCAAGAACCAACAGCAGGCGGTCAAGTTCTTGAACAGCTCAGCCACGTTCAGATGTCTTCAGAGAAACTATAGACAAGGGGCTTGAGACACATCCAGGTGTGAGCTCCAATCCATTCCCATGGTCCAGGCTTAAATTCAGGCAGCAGGAAGGAGAATGATGCCAGGGGAAAGTGTGTTAGCCATTCAGTTGTGTCTGACTCTTTGCAACCCATGGACTGTAGCCCAACATGCTCCTCTATCCATGGAATTCTCCAGGCAAGAAAACTGGAGTGGTTTGCCATTCCCTTTTCCAGGGGCTCATCCCAACCCAGAGATCAAACCGGGGTCTCCCACATTGCAGGCAGATTCTTTACCATCTGAGCCACCAGGGAAGCCCCGATTCCGGCAGAGGATAAAGTCAGAGGCCAGACTTGAACTTACTCCTTCTAATGCTTTCCATGGAGTATTCTGTGCATTAGAGAAGAAAGGTCATTCTTAGCAAGGATGGAAAGAGGAGAAGATATCTGATGGAGATTCAGATGAAAAATACCCAAGGATTGTAGCTGGCCAGTGCCTGGGCTGATTCTCAAGACTGCGTAGGTCATGTGCTTGGGAGAGCCATCTGCTGTGTGCCCCAGTTTCCCTGCTGACTCATATCTTACTGGACCACGACTGAACCGAAAGCTTTATCACTAAGGCCAATGCTAACAATATTCAGACCTGTCATTTGAATAGTGCTCCACGGTCTACAAATATTACCCTAGCATTTGTTAACTAGCTAAACTTGGGCATATGTGTATTTGTTAGTTCATTTAGTAATAGTAATATGTAAAGGTATTGAGAATTTACTAGGTTAGGATTTGTGCTAAGTATTCTTTCTGTGTGTGTTGTTCAATTGTGTCTGACTCTTTGTGACCCCATGGGCTATAGCCCCCAGGCTCCTCTGTCCATGGAATTCTCCAGGCAAGAATACTGGAGTGGGTAGCTATTCCCTTCTGCAAGGGATCTTCCCCACCCAGGGACTGAACCCATGACTCCTGCATTGGCACTTGCCATTGAGCCACCTGGGAAGCCCATGCTAAGCTAAGTCACATCAGTCGTGTCCGACTCTGTGCGACCCCAGAGACCGCAGACCACCAGGCTCCCCCATCCCTGGGATTCTCCAGGCAAGAACACTGGAGTGGGTGAAATTGAAAGTGAATGCATGAAAGTGAAAATTGAAAGGGAAGTTGCTCAGTCGTGTCCAACTCTTAGCGACCCCATGGACTGCAGCCTACCAGGCTCCTCTGTCCATGCGATTTTCCAGGCAAGAGTACTGGAGTGGGGTGCCATTGCCTTCTCCGGGGAAGCCCATAGGATGGGTAATAAATGGCAGCTCTTACGGCCATTGCTTTGATGCAGATAATACTGCAGCTGCCTTGTATGCTCTGGTTCTTAATGTATAAGTTAAGGTCCTTTGGATGAAAGAACAAAATAATATCTGCCTCACATACATGAAATGGGCTTCCCTTGTGGCTCAGCTGGTAAAGAATCCGCCTGCAATGAGAGAGACCAGGTTCAATTCCTGGGTTGGGAAGATCCCCTGGGAAAGGGAAAGACTACCCACTCCAATATTCTGGCCTGGAGAATTCCATGGACTGAATAGTCCATGGGGTCGCAAAGAGTTGGACACAAGGGAGCAACTATCACTTTCACATTAATGGAGATTTTATTCAAAGTAGATGGAGCCCTTAAAAACCTGATGGAAAACTAAAGAGTTAGACACAACAAATGAGAAGTAACAAGTAGACGTGTGGGTCCAAGAGGTAGGAGAGGTTTTCACCACCATGTGCAGACTCTTCACCATTTTCGGTCTTGTAGTCATCTGTTCAAGATCCAAATTCCAGCTTGAATCACATTCCCAGAGTAGATCTCCCAGGGGAAAAGTAACTAGTTAAAACACCAGCAAATATCTAATGCTTATAATAAGATACGTCTATTTGAACATTTAAATAAAATAATTTAGGTTATAATTGGCATTTACTGGTGTGGGGAACGGATTGAAACTGCACTTTTAAGTCCCATTTGCCATACACGTTTGTTCCGGGTTTCATGAGCCCAAGGAATTTGAGGCATGTAATTACTACAAAGTGGCCACTAGATGGCAGTCATAAGGGTTAGGCATCATTTAAAAAGAAGTAACCTAAATCTCAAAATTTTCAGCACTTAAACATGCTATTTAACTAACTTTGCATAATAGTTTTGTGAATCATGAAATTATTACCCCAAGGGTTTCTATTTTATAAAACTGATATTCAGAGAAATTCACTGACTTGTCCTGTACCCAGAGTTTGAAAATGGATTTTGTCTATGCTGTGTGCCTTTTCTGCTAAATGTACTTAATTCTTTATACTGAAAGGGTTTCAAGGACTCCAGAGTTTCGAAGCTTAGAAATGTGGTAGTGTACTGTAAGTCGCTCAGTTGTATCTGACTTTTTGCAACTCCATGGACTGTAGTCCGCCAGGCTCCTCTGTCCATGGGATTTCCCAGGCAAGAATACTGGAGTGGGTTGCCATTTCCTCCTCCAGGGGATCTTCCCCACCCAGGGATTGAATCTGCATCTCCTGCACTGGCAGGCAGAATCTTTACCACTAGCATCACCTGAGAGATCTCTGAAATTGTCTAATGACTTGACTAGAGAGCTGACTTAGTGACAGCTAGTGATGTACATATGAAGCTTGCAAAGATCCAACAGAATAAACCCTCTTCATCCTCTCCCCAGCTCCGTCATTTCTGCTCTTCAAGGTAGAGTTAGTAACCATCTGTGTTGTATTTTTTCATTAGTGACGAAAAAAGACCTCAACTGACAACTGGATTGTTTATTGGTAAATATTGAGCGTTAGGATTTGTTTCCTTTTAAGAAATATGTCCTTTCAATCTATACTTCTTAGTTACATGATCTATATCTTTTGGTCATTGGTAGTCAAATATTGGGCTTCCCTGGCAGCTCAGATGGTAAAGAATCTGCCTGCGATGCAGGAGACTCAGGTTTGATCCTTGGATCAGTAAGATCCCACGGAGAAGGGAATGGCTACCCACTCCAATATTCTTGCCTGGAGAATTCCATGGACAGTAGAATTTTATGTTGACCATTAAGAAATTTTTTCCTACAAAGGGAATTTTAAAGTAATTTTTCAAATTCTAATAAGAGGATCAAGAATTTTTCTCAGAAAAATTCCTCATTTTCCAGGTTAGGAAACAGCATCCCAGAAAGTTTACATAAGTTATTCAAGGTCACACAGTGGATTCATAACCAAGGCTGGACTGAACACTGAGTCCTGCCCAGAGGGAGGTACTTTTAACAAAAGCTATGATACTTCCTTCTTGCACACTCCCCTAAGAAACTTCACTAGTAAATAATACCTGTAGGATTGAACCAAAAAGTCTTTAGTAGAGCTTTGTCTACTGAACATAGTATATGTAATCTGGCCAAAAGATTCCCATCCTAAGGATCACCGTGACAAACATACCAGAGCCTGCCTGTGTCCGAACATGGCATTTGGCTTTGCATTTCACCTCCTTTGGCTATAGGCTTCCCTGGTGGCTCAGATGGTAAAGTGTCTGCAGGCAATGCAGGAGACCTGGGTTCGATCCCTGGGTTGGGAAGATCCCCTGGAGAAGGAAATGGCAACCCACTCCAGTACTCTTGCCTTTAAAATCCCATGGACGGAGGAGCCTGGTAGGCTACAGCCCATGGGGTCCCAAAGAGTCAGACACGACTGAGCGACTTCACTTTCACTTTCTTCTGGCCATAGGACAGCTACTGTAATGAAGCATGTGTTTTGTGACTCCAGTGCTAGAGTCTATGCTCCCAAAGAGTGAAATAGGTAGTATATTATGTAAGAAAACCCAGATAAATAAATAGAACATCTATGCTGCCAAAGAGGAGCTAAAACCCACAGCATCCACAGAAGATCTATGGTTACTTCAAGAGGGATCGGCAGCACTGTCACTATTCATTATGGAAATAGGCTTGAGCTAATGACCAACCCAGAGGATATTGTTCACAGTGACGAAGAGCACCCTCTCCTGCTGTTCTCTCCACCCCTTCCACTCCTGTCCGGCACACACAAACCCCAAGAATTACAACCTATTCACCTTGGTCACTTTTTTCAGTTTCATGTACAATAAAATTTTTCAACATTCCTGAGTTGAATGTTGAACTTAGTACAGGTTCAGCATTGAATGCATTCTTTCCAAGCTCATAATTCTGCACCTTTAACCTTTAATGAAACGCAACATTCAGCTAATCATCTGGACGATTTTTGTTCTTCTATAGTAAACAGGCAAAATGACGGAGTAGAAAGAGTTCATCAGCTCGTCTCTCACCTAGATGTGAGAACTACCTTGATGCCTAATCAGTAGAAAGCTTTTCCTTTGATTTGGCTTCTTTCGTGGATGTGTGTATTAGGGCCTCTAACCTTTCTGAGGTTCAATGTACTTAAGTATTAATATAAAAATTGGGTAAATGATATCTGCCCCACATAGTGTCAGTAGAGATGATCTGTTTGCAAGTAATAGAAACTATCTGGAGCCATACTAACCAAAAATTAAGTGTTTATTAAGGAAACAGGGATGCATTTCAACCCAGGAAATAAGCAAGACTTCGGGCAAGGCTAAAACCATAAATTGAGATTCAAAAGTCTTTAATCACTCTTGATCTCTTGTCCCTGTACCTTCTTCAATTTTCTCTACCTCTGGGAGGGCCAGCTTCTCTGCCTCTCTGTCCATACAGCAGAACATAGGGCAGAAGAGGTGACCATTCATGTGGTTGAAGGCATGTTACCAAGCTCCCCGAGAACTGTTTTCAGCATGGGAGAATGGGTCTATTCGTAATTGTCTCTCTCCTTGGGCTCCCCAGGTGGCTCAGTGGTAAAGAATCCACTTGCCAATAAAGGAGACACAGATTAGATCCCTGAGTCGGGAAGATCTCCTGGAAATGGCAACCTACTCCAATATTCTTGCCTGGAAAATCCCATGGACAGAGTAGCCTGGTGTGCTACAGTCTATGGGGTTGCAAAAGAGTTGGACATGACTTACCAACTAAACAACTCCCCTTTAAAGATTAAATAAACTAATGTGTATATTAAAGACTTAGAGGAGCCCTAACAGTAAGCACTAAATAAATACAACTCATTATTACAGGTCCACAAGTTCAATTCTAAAGGAAATCAACCCTGACTATTCATTGGAAGTACTGATGCTGAGGCTGAAGCTGAAGCTTCCAAACTTTGGCCACCTGATGCAAAGATCCGACTCACTGGAAAAGACCTGATGCTGGGGAAGATTAAAGGCAGGAGGAGAAGAGGACGACAGAGTACGAGATGGTTGGACGGCATCACCGACTCAATGGACATGAGTTTGAGCAAACTCCAGGAATGGTGAAGGACAGGGAAGCCTGGCGTGTGCAGTCCATGGGGTCACACAGTCAGATGTGACTCTGCAGCTGAACAACAACAAGCTCTTGCCCTCAATTTTCAATCTCCAGAGCTCTGAAAGTCAAAATCTTTTGTAAGTTTTTAGAAAATTATTTAGTGTCAAAACATAACCTGACTTGAATTGATGCAGTCAATGTCTTAATTTCAGTCAATGAGAATATGTATATGTTTTGCTACAGAAATAGTAGTATGTTTGGTTATGGTGTGTTGGTCAGAACCCACTGTGGGTGCTAAGTCACTTGAGTCACTTTGCGACCCTATGAGCCATGGCCCACCAGGCTCCCCTGTCCATGGGATTTCCAAGGCAAGAATACTGGAGTGGGTTGCCATTTCCTCATCCATAGGATCTTCCCAACCCAGGGATTGAATCTGCATCTCTTATGTATCCTGCATTGGCAGGCAGGTTCTCACAATCCACTGAGGATACTAGAAAATATATGATAAATGCACCTAATTTTCTAAAATTAAAAAATTCTGAATTCTGAAACAAATCTGGTCCCAAGGGTTTTGGCTAAGTGACTGGGTGCTTGTTTTACTAACACTTAAAAATTTCAATTATGGCCTAAGCCTTAGGTAATACCTTAAGATATTAGTTTATATTTGAACCTCATTAGAATAGCAAACTTTCTCACTGAATCATCTTATTTACCAACCACAACCACAACAGAACCACAATAAAAGCAATGCAACTTTAGCCGGGTATTAGTCAACATGGGCTGCCATAACAAAATACCATAGACTGAGTGACTCAACCAACAGAAATTTATTGTTGAATAGTTCTGGAAGCTAGACATCTGAGATCTGGATGCCAGCAAATTTGGATTCCATGAAGACTTTCTGGTTTATAGAGAAAGTGCTGTGTGCTCACCTGACCTCTCTGTGTCCATGTGGTAAGAAGGACAGAGACATCTCTCTGGTATCTCTTCTTATAAGGACACTAATCCCTTCATGAGGGCCCTTCCCTTGTGACCTCACCTCACCCCACCCAAATTATCTTCCAAAGACCCCAGCTCCAAATATGATCACACGGTGGGCTGGGACTTCAACATGTGAAATTAGAGGGGACACTGCAGATGGTGACTGTGGCCATGAAATTAAAAGATGCTTGCTCCTTGGAAGAAAAGCTATGAACAACCTGGACAGTGTATTAACAAGCAGAGACATTACTTTGCTAACAAAGGTCTATTTAGTCAAAGCTATGGTTTTTCCAGTAGTCATGTATGGATGTGAGAGTTGGACCATAAAGAAAGCTGAGCACCAAAGAATTGATGCTTTTGAACTGCGGTGCTGTAGAAGACTCTTGAGAGTTCCTTGGACAGCAAGGAGATCAAACCAGTCAACCCTAAAAGGAAATCAACCCTGAATGTTCATTGGAAGGATGGATACTGAAGCTGAAGTTCCAATACTTAGGTTACCTGCTATGAAGGCCAACTCACTGGAAAAGACTTTGATACTGGCAAAGATTGAGGGGAGTAAGAGAAGAGGGCGACAGAGGATGAGATGGTTGGATGGCATCATTGACTCAATGGACATGAGTTTGAACAAATTCCAGGAGATAGTGAAGGACAGGGAAGCCTGGCGTGCTGCTAGTCCATGAAGCTGAAAAGAGTCAAACACAACTGGGCAAGTGAACAGCAACAAACATTCAGTCCAGAACAGCCAGTTATCTAAATAACTCAAAGGCAAGGTACAGGATACCAATTCATGCACTGATTCATTCATTCATTTATTCAATAAGCTTTTCCTTTAAGCACCTTCTATGTCCACACAGCTGTCTTATACAGACTTGAGGGAGGCAGATACAGTCTCTTCTACCACAGTCTAGTGACACCCCTCTGCTTCCTGATGAAGGGAAGCACGCAGAAGGCACCGTGGACTGATTGTGTCTGTTTTCTGCAATGTGCCATCGTTAGCCTCCCCAGGGCTCTGTGCCAAAGCCTGGCCTGCACGGCAACTCCATTTGACAAGTGAGGCCTCTTACAAAGCAGTGACCTCGGCCCCATTAATATGCTTGCCTCAAGGTGTGGAGTCCCCACATGCACTCTGTGGTCTGCCAGGATTTAGCACACTCAAGGCAGCAGACACAGTGGAGACCCGTCCTAAGTAAACACAGCTCCCGAGGGCTCACAGCAGACTCAGACAACCCTTTTTCCTTCATCAGACATTATTTCTCTATCTAGAAAGTGAGGAGTTTGGCTCAGAAGACAATGATGTCAAACTCTGCAATAGCAGCAGCATCACCTGTACCCAGGAAAGCTTACATGGGAGCCTCGCATGCTTCGTACTCTGGTAATAATTATTACCTGTTGTCCCTGAAACACTGCTATGCCTTGTACTCTTGCACATGCCATTTTCTTTGTAAGGGATGTCCCCATAGAACATTCTGCAAACCTAACTCAACAACCATCTGTTCTGCGAAGCCTTTCCTGACTCTCCCTCTCCCCAACTTCTTCCTCCAAAGTGTTAGTGACTCGTTTGCTCATTAATTCATACAGAGATTTAAATTAAACTTCTCCCATGTTGCATCAAGTACTGTGCTAGAACACAGTGGAACGGCAGCCTCGCTTTACAATCTTTAAAGCTCAGCATTTCTGGTGGCTCGGTGGTAAAAAAATTCACCTGCCAATGCAGGAGATGCAGGTCGATCCCTAGGTCAGGAAGATCCCCTGGAGAAGGAAATGGAACCTGCTCCACTATTCTTCCCTGGAGAATCCCATGGACAGAGGAGCCTGGCAGGCTACAGTCCATGATTGCAAAGACTCAGACATGATTGAGCATGCATGCAAGCACACAATGACCTACAAAGAAGGTGACCAGCTCTGTTTGAGTGGGCCCTCAAGGATATGGAGAGCTTTGCCAAACATATTAAAGATAGGATTGGGGAGGAAGGAGGAAGTAGATTCACAGTCAGGAAAACAAGGCGTGCTAAGACATATCTTTGCAACAACATTGGTGGAGCTGATGGAGGAGCATTTTGATCAACTGTACATTAGAATGTGTATGTATGTGGGACAGGAACCTGAAGAAGGTGGGCTGTTAAGTCCGATCTTAAAGGGTCTTGGATGATAATCAAGGTGGTTTGGACTCGGTCCTGTAGGCAAGGGAAGATCTCAAGGGTTTTTAAGCAGCGAAGTGACATCCATAAATCTGCCTTTTAGAAACATCACTCCAAGGGGCAGTAAGGTGAATGTGCTGAAAGAATTGGAGGCAGGCAAGAGAAAGGGGAGGGGGCAGTTAGAAGCAGCCTGGGAAACACATAATCAGGATGTTACTCAAGGCGGTAGCTGTGGGGAAGGCAGGAAGGCAGAGGGATTAGGAGGGAGAGACATCAGGGTGGAGTAGTCAGGAGGAGGAGGGAGTAGGGAGGGAGGGAAAGGAGCCCAGAACCATCCCCAGGTTTCTGACTTGCAGAATCTCCACGCCCCCTAGATGCCTCAATTTCTATTATTTTACTTCAGGTTCAATTATTTTTATAGGACATTTATTGAGTGCCTTCTCTGAGCCAAAATCTATGTTGATGCTGTGGATAGAAAGATGAGTTAGACAGAATGTTTTCCCTAGTTAAGGAGACAGACACATATGCAGACAATTTCAACACAATGTAATAACTGTTATCATAAAGATCCGCACAAGAATCAGTTTCTCATGTAATTATTCATGTATACTCTCTGCTGTTTTTCCTCATTTCAGTCCTCAGGATCATGGCTATGACCTCTCACATCTCAGGGATTAATTAAGCATTGAATTCAGTTGGATCCTTTGACCAGGTCTGTTATGATCAAAACTGGTTCCCCAGGAGTCCTACAGGGCTCATATCTACCAGAGAATGAATAGTATATCCTAACCCCAAGACTGCAAGTGTTCTTGACCTGACATAGTTCATGAGTCTATAAAAATGTCCAATGAAACACAACAAAGAAGGCAAGGGCAGAGCCAACTGGACTTGGGAAGCCCTCTCTGCTTTTAGAATACTGATTTCAGGATATGGTTGGTCCTCTGTGTCCACGGAGGCAGAACCTACTGATGCTGGCTGGATGCTGGCTATATTGTGCCATTTTTATACAAGGGACTCAAGCATCCCAGAATTTTTGTATCTAATCCTCAGTGGACGGAAATAAGTTTCCAGACTTTTGTCAGAGATCAATTCCACTCTTCCTTCTACTCTCATCCCCCAAAACACACAGTAGATCTCAGTTGAATGGAAACATTGATCAAATCTTCATGCAGTTTACTCTTCCCTCTCTAGCCCCAATTAATGGAGTCTGATTTTGCTCTGTAAATGTGTTCCTCATTATTAGCTTCATAATATGTACTTAGTTCTAATAATTTCTGCAGATCTTTATTTGAGATGAAAAAAAATTCATACTATATATACTCTTTCCCTCCCCAGTCAAGCATCATCTAGTTTCAGTTATTGTAGAAAATTCTGCTTGGGTTATTCCCAAACCAAGCTGTTAAAACTTTGACCTGATGTTCATGTGCCAGACTCTGGTTTATGCAATCTTCAGAAATACAAGGTGTTTCCTGACTTCATCAGTAGATGAAACAGAATTCAGTGGTTCATTCTCACCATTGACTATTAGATTCAATAAATAGAGTGTGTTCTTAAGTCCTCAATGGAGTCAGCTTTGAAAACAGGCAAATGTGCAAACATATAAGTTAAGTCGTTGTTCCAGTTACTAAAGCTACATAACTCATTATTGAAAATGTCGTTGTTTCAAAGAACCATTTTTTTTATGCTCACAGATCCTGCAGGTCAGGAATTAGGAGAGGGAACCTGGAGATAGTTTGGGGGAGCAGGAGGGAAGACTTAGGGTTACCCGATATCTGGAAACTAAGATTATCTGAAGGCGAGTTCACTCGTGTCTGCTGCTGAGCTCCAATGACGCTGAAAACCAAGACTGCTGACTAAAGTGCCTCCCTGACCTCATCACGCAGCTTGACTTCCGTATAGCATGGTGGTCTTGGGGTAAGTGGCTATCCTACATGGATGGGGCGGAGCAAGCAAGGCAGAAGAGGCGTGGCTTCTTAGGACCTTGCCTGGGAAGTCACATACTGTCTCTTCCACTGCAATCTGTTGTTGGAAATAGTCAAAACCCTGCCTAGACTCAAGAGCAGGAGAATTAGATTTCACATCTTGATAAGAAGAGGCAAGGTCCTACTGAAGCAGAGCACTTTGACAGAAGAAACCTTTGTGTACACCACAACCTAGAGTTATTATAGTTCAGTATAACTGAAATAAAACTATCTTTTCTCCAACACTGTAGTTTTTTAATGCTAAAAGTTACAGTGTTCAAATTTTCAAAATTCTTATGCAGCTGAAGGCACTGGGCTTCTAGAGAGGACAGTGTGTTTTCTAATTATCTTGGGGAAAAGTGGTCTACTAAAATTAATATAATAGTTCCAGTTATCTTCAAAAGCCGCTCTGGGATAGAAATCAAGGATGGAACATGTGTACTTTCAGAATTTGGTAGAACATCAGCCTCAAGAAGCCTGATCTACTGCAGCACTACTGTACAAAACCTTATTTTAAAAAATACATCCTGATGTGTTTTACTGCTTTGGTCATTTGGTGTTTCTGTTTGTTTGTTTCGTATCCACTCCAACATGCTGCCTCATGGAGAGGCACATGCCACTCGAGTAAGGACACAGCAGAGGAGCTGTCCCTACGGCAAGCTGGAAACCGATCCGGCGAGACAGAGGAGTTAAAAGCCAGAGGAAGCAGAGGGCAGTGGTTGGTCAGCCGTAGGTGGTCCCCAGCCTTGGTGGGAAGATGCATCCTTAAAAATAAACAAGAGTTTGGGAAAGTCCAGAGGAGAGAGGCTTTTTCTTACATCACAGAAGCCCAGGAAATCCCAAGCCTCCTGGAGGATTCCTAAATTCAGAGGTACATGAGAGGTAAAGTTGAGAATGACCCAGGGCAGCATGCATTCAGGAGAGCCCACGAGACACTCACAGCCTCATTCACACTCACCATGCACAGACCTGGTATTTCCAGGACCGTGATGAGGGATGCTAAAATGCTAAGAGAACCCACACGCTAAGAAAGACCTGGGATGGAACTTGGACCATAGATAATAGCAACTGCAGGCTCCAACCGCAGCTGGATCCCTGATGTCCAGAGCGGTGACCACTCAGTAATCCAGCAAAGGCTACCCTGTGAGCACAGTGTATCCTTGCAGAGACATTGCAAGCAGGCAACAGACAGAACAAAATGAGACTTGACTAGGACTTCACAGCCACTTCCTCCCATCCCCACTCCAAACTCATCCACCTCCTGGAGAGAAAGACAGGAGAAGGGCTGGGAGTGGGGGCAGGGAATCCAGAACTGACTCTACCTAACTTCTATCATTGTCTGCATGCTGGTGCCCCACTTAAATTCACATGTTGAAGCCTAACACCTAGGAAGATGGTTTAGGAGGTGGGGCCCTTGGGAGGTGACTAGGGTGTAAGGGCAGAGACCTCATGACTGGTGGAATTCGTGCCCTTATAAAATTGGCCTGAGAAAGCGCCCTACTCCCTCCAATATGTGAGAGGGAGAACCCCAAAGAACCCCAAAGAGGGCTCTCATCCATGCTAGTGCCTGGATCCCGGACATCCAGAGTCGAGAACTGTGAGCCATAAATTTATGTCGTTTAGAAAGTACCCAGGCTGCAGTGTTTTGTTATAGCAGACCAAACAAAGCAGGATAACTTCCCTGAAAAGATATTAATCTGTAACAGACTGAGTTTATCTTAATGACAATGTTTATACCAACAGGTGACGAAATGGTTTGAAAGGACAAATATAATGTCTTTATTTCTCCACTGAGTAGGAGCTAGGGTGCATCAGGAGAAGAGAGACAAGAACAGGATGATATCAGTTTGTTTGGGTTTTTTGGCCACACCATGCAGCATATGGAATGTTAGTTCCCGGACCAGGGATTGAACTCGTGCCCCCTGCAGTGGAAACACCAAGTCTTAAGCACTGGACTACCAGGGAAGTCCTGAGACCAGTTTTAAAACAGAGAGCCTTCTTGTTTTGTATACTGGATTGTAGTGGATTCTTGTGATCACGCTAAAAGCAGTACATTTTAATTATCTGTTCATTTAACCCTTTCCCTCCCAGACCGCAAGCTCACTGAGGACAGGAATGTCCCTTGTGCATCTTTCTACTTCCAGTCCTGGTAAAAGGAGACGCTCCGTAATTTCCTGTGTGTGTGTGCGTGTGTGTGCGTGTGTGCGTGTGTGTGTGCATGCTCAGTCGCTTTAGTCGTGTCCAACTCTTTGCGACCCTATGGACGGTAGCCCACCAAGCTCCTCTGTCCATGGTATTTCCCAAGCAAGAATACTGGAGTGGGTTGCCGTTTCCTTCTCCAGGGAATCTTCCAGACCCAGGGATCAAACCTGTGTCTCTGAACTCTCCTGCATTGGCAGGCGAGTTCTTTTCCACTAGCACCACCTGGGAAGCCCCCTATAAATTCCTACTGAAGGTAATAAATGACCCATAAATATACGAATCTCCCGAGAGGGGCTCAGTTGCAGGTTACTCATGGTTTGTATAACTAATGGATAAATAGGTCAGGTTTAGCTACATAGCAAAAGTTCCATAAGTTTGAAAACTCATTTCCCAGTCCTCTTCCAGCCTTGCTATGTGTCTTCACCTTGAGTTATGCAATAGTTACATAACAGAGATCCCCAGCAGAGCCCTGCACTTGAAGCCGCTTCTGTTTTGTTCAAATGAAACCCAGATTTCAGGTACATAATGATGGCACCCTAGAGCTATTATCAGTGTATATTGTGGCTTTGGTGTTGATAATGAGCATGTTCAAGTACATTTCATTCCCCTCTCTGTTTTAATCTCAACAGCACCCTGGTTACAAAGCAGTGGAGCCTGGTCTTATCTCTTCCCCTTCTGTCTGCTTTGGTTCTTTGCAGCAGATTCTTGGGTCAAGGGTCAGGTTCCATTCCTGGCTCTCACCTGGAACAAACTCTTCTTTGCTTTTCCTGTCCCCAATTGTGCTTTTAAAAAAGACAGGCTTTGGGACGACTCCATGTTCTGTCCTAGAAAATTTCTTTTCACTCAAGTCTGTAAAAGGAATGTTCCAAACGTGATAACTATATTCCTTTTGGTCACACCCCACCCAGCCATATGTTGTTGTTTTTTCAGCACACTTAGATTTTTTTGTAGGATGGCAATATGTTGTTTTTTTGGGTTGCTGCTTGTTTTGGAGTGCTTTTATTTTATTTTATGTTTTTTAGTCCTATGGTCGTGAGAAACACGCCATATTTCTAGGGTCAGCCCCCTTGACCAGACTCCACATTTCATGGGAGTTGGCTCGTGTCTAAGGAATGTGAAGGCTGGGGAAAGTACTTCTTTCTCTTCTCCTGGTAGATCTCCAGATATGGAGAAAGAAGGCAGAAAGGAAAGCAACCATCATTTTTATTCCTGAAAGTAAAAATGGTCTCCAACTCCACCCACTCCCAAGACACCGATGAAGTATTCCTGTGTTTTTGTTATGTGTCTGAGTTCATGTTCATACACTCACATGTCTGTATTTGTAGAGACAAGTTTCTTATCTTTCTCATTCCACTTTTTTTTCCCCGTGCTATTTCTATGCTTAAGCTTGCTCTTAAGTGGGCTTATATTTTACCCCTCTGTGCCTCGTACCTGTAGCCACCTGGAGAAATCATAATAGTAGCACCATTTATTGAAACGTTATCTCTGCTTGATCCCCAAATCTCACAAGCCCTGTGAGAAAGGAGGGCTGAGAGATCAGTAATTTGTCCAGCCACAGCGCCGCCAAGTGGTATAGCAGGGGAAACACGGCTCTCGCTGACTCCGGATGCGGTGTTGTTTTATTTTACCTCCCGGACAGTCTCTCTCTCTATCCCTTGCCCTTAGCTCTGCCCGGTAAACTAAGTATCTCATCCAGCAGCAGCTCATGATAAAGGCTGTCTATATCTCCATCCACATGTAACCTCTCTCATCTTGGGGAAGGAACGCATGCGTGCTCAGATGTCCAACTCTTTGCAACCCTATGGACTGTAGCCCACCAGATTCCTCTGTCCATAGAGTTTTCCAGGCAAGAATACTGGAGTAGCTTGCAATTTCCTTCTTTAGGGATCTTTCAGACCTAAGGATCGAACCTGCATCTCTTGCATCTCTGGCATTGGCAGTCAGATTCTTCACCACTGAGCCACCTGGGAAGCCCCCAATGTCATGGGAAGCAGGAATGTACTCCATTTAAAAATCAGACCCCACTTGGGACGGTCACATTGGATGAGGAAAGTCTTGCATCCTATCAGAAATAAAGGATGTTAGGAACACCAAGCCTTCAGTCACTGCAGGTCCCCTGACACAGCACCCCGAGGGGTCTCAGGATGGAGAAAAGTGGGATACTAGACTTAGATAGTTAAGGTGTACATCCAAGGAACAATTTCAGTGAGCCCAGACTCCTGCATCTTCCCATACAGAGAAAGTGCTAAATTCATTAACTTGAGATGTCTGGTTTTCTTTAATTAACAGCACTTTTTTGATAGTCTGACTGTTTTTTTATTTTTTTGCGCAAACTCCAATATATCCTGGCTCCTCCCTTACCTCTTCAGAGCAGTCCCTCAAAGCTGTCTGAGAGGCTGCCTCCAGACTTAAGTCTTCAGCAAGTCCCTCGAATAAGACATGATCCTCAACTTTTAAGCTGTGATTTTTTTTCAGCCTTAATTAAAATCATTTATGGCGCTGTCTTAACTTCCACAGTTACACTGATAAACATTTTAAATTCAGGACTTTGGTCTTACTCCTGGCTTTATCGTACTAAGAGAGCAATTGTGTAGGTTCTGGAGTCAGATAACCTGAATTTGAATCCAGAGCACTTTGCTTTTATGTTCTCCTTATATGTAAATATGTAGCAAGGCCAATCTATACTGGCGGCCCAGTGGCTAAGACTCTGCATTCCCAATGCAGGGGACCTGAGTTCAATCCCTGGCCGATACTGCATGCCACAATTAAAGATCCCAAGTGCCACAATTGAGACCGGGTGCATCCAAACAAATAAATAAACATTAACATTTTTTCTTAAATTTATAAGGAAAACTAACTGCCTATAGATTAGGAGTTAGGCATTAGTCCCTTTAGTTGGTTCATCTTTCAAGAAATTCAAGTGATTCTCCAGGACTTTCATTTCTAGAACTGAGCATCTTTATCATTGTGCTGCCCCTCCACCATATTTATTCCCCAATGTGAATCTGGGAGCAACACAGTGCGCCTGGGTGTCCCGGCGTATGCCTTGTTACTATCTAGACTGAAACTAGATGCGGGTAGACTTCATTCTGGCTGGAATACTCAAGAGAGGGAAGACATACTTTTTGCTGGAAATGGCTAGTTACAAAATTTAGCTTAACCACTATTATCCTGAGCATCTTCTGCATGCCAAGACCTATCTAAATAATTATTCCAATGATCTAATCAACCATTAATCAAAAATGATAATGATTGTTATACTAATTATAATATGTTTGCATTCTCTCTGTGCGTGTTCTAAGCAGCCTTTTGTGAGCTGCTCTAGTCCTTACAACAAATCTGTGAAGAGGGCACTACTATTATCCCCCACTTTGCAGATGCGAAAACTGAGTCTTTGGAACTTTAAACCATTTGCAGAAGTTTGAAGGATAATCTTGAGACAGAACAGGAACTTGAACACAGGTAGTCTGCCATGTTTGCCATGCAATACTGATCCTTTTTAGTATTTATGGTCAAGTTGGAGTCTTACAACAAGGCTTGGAAGCAGGTGAAATTAGTAGTATTTTGAGAGGAGGAAAAGGCTGGGAAAAGTTAAGGGCTTGTCCAAATTCACTTGCCTTGGAAGTAAAAATGCAGGGCTTTGAGCTCAGGCCATGTGACTAGATAGACTCCAGTCTGGGGCTTTTTGTTCTCTAACATGACTTGGATTCTCTTCATGGAGTAAAATAGAGGAACAGGAGGGTGGAAGGAAGGACTCATTTCATTATTCCTCAATTACGTGGTCAAGGAGTTACTGACTCTTTCCAGACCCTTAATAGAAGCAGCAGAAAAACTCATTTATTTTCATTTTGGTTTCACTAACAGCCTTAGATGTCTGTGTCAAAGTCCTGAGGGTAAGATTTTGAACTTCACAGATATACTGATACACACACACACACACACACACACCTTTGTTGTTGTTCATAGTTGTTGTTCAGTCACTAAGTTGTGTCTGACTCTTTGTGACCACATGGACTGCAGAATGCCAGGCTTCCCTGTCCTTCACCATCTCCCAGAGTTTGCTCAAAAAAATACACCTCTGATGAAGACTTAATTTTTGGTTTACCATATCCATACTCCATGTCTTAAAAATAAATCCCATTTTCCTCTCTCTGAGGAAGCCGTGAGTCCAGGGTCATGGATGAAGTACAATACGGGCTCCATGCTACACTCACTGTCTCAACTGGGTGTGGCAGTGGCCCCGTGGTTCCAGGGACCAACTTCCTACTTATAGCAGGAGATCTCGGGCAGTTAGTCTGTGAGTGTCTACTTTGCTGATACATTTCATTTTCCCTTGTACATAAAAGAGGGAGAGAGGGAACTCCTCAAATCATGCTATACTTTGCATTCAGAGATGCTCTTTTGATACTTCCAGGTTGCCATCCATGTTCTGGTTTTCAGGCAGCTGGAGCAGGGCCCAGGGAGCTGCACTTGACTGACCGTCTCCTGCACCAGAAGCAAAGCCCTGGCCCTGAGCAGCACACGTCCTGTCACACAGAAACTCCAAAGCCCACAGCTGGCTTTTATGTTGGCTCCAGGACAACCCCAGACCTTCATTCTCCCATTCTTTTGTTCATGATGTTTCCATGGATAAAACTGCCTTTTCCTCTCCATTTTCAATTTTACCTTTTGGGGTCTCACTCATCTTTCCAAGATCAGTAGAATACAGAGTTATATGCAGAACAGTAAAGCAGAAAAGTGAAATGGATTTGGGGGAGGTGGGGAGAGTGTTCAATTTTAATTAGAGTGGTGGGTCAAACTGGGAAGGGGATATGTAAGGAAAAGTCAGGAGGAAGCCAGGGAGCTGGCGGTAAGGATGTGTGCTGTGTGCTAAGTTGCTTCAGTCGTGTCCAACTCTTTGCAACGCTATGGATTGTAGCCATCCAGGCTCCTCTGTCCATCGGATTCTCCAGGGAAGAATACTGGAGTGGGTGGCCATTTTCTTCTCCAGGGGATTTTCCCAATCCAGGGATAATACCCGAGTCTCTTATGTCTCCTGCATTGGCAGGCAGGTTCTTTACCACGAGGGCCACCTCAGCTCAGATGTTGCAAGGGAACCCAAGAAGCAGCAGCAGGCCAGGTAGGGTGGTTGGAGCTGAGGAGGAAATGAGGGGCTGCAGGAGGTGAGAGAGGAGTGGGTGTGTTAAGAGGTAGGGCCAGACCCTGCAGACTAAGAATTTGATTAAGAATCTGGCTAAGAATTTGACTTCATCTCTAAGTGAGATGGGAGTTACTTTCATAATATTGATAGAGGGTTAGTTATCCTGTAGTTAACAGCTTTGCTAGTAACAGCATTGAGTACCCTCTTCATTATGATTTCAGAAGCATTCATTTGTGAGTGTATTTAAGATCCCTCTCCATTGGTCCTTTGTCAATGAGCAGACTAGTATCCTCTGAGCCAAAAACGTGGGTACCAGTCTTATCTGCATCACTACTGTCTGGGTGTCCTGGGGTAAGTCACTTGTTCCACAGTTGCTCCATTTCAAGATTAAGGTGATGATATCTCTAGTTTATCTAATGGGGCACACAGGAAGAATGATATAATGTACCTGAAAATGCTTTAAAATACAAAGTACTGTAAAAATATCATATTATTGGGCTGACCAAAAAGTTTGTTCGGATTTTTCTATATGATGCTATCAAGAACCCAAACGAACAGAGAACCCAGTGCTCTTATTTAAGGGCAGAAAGGTCTCCAGAGAAATGAAAATGCTATCCACAATTGTCAAGAAGGCAGATACACTTGGTTTATCAGCTGGCGTAGATATTCACCTAGCTGGGTCCTTAAGGAATATCATGATTCCAGAATACAGGCTCTGTTCAGAAGCATAACACAGAAGGCAGAATAATTTCCTAGGGCTTCTGTAAAAATGACCATTTTGGATTCCCTTACAATCCTGAAGACCAGAAATCCAAAGCCAAGGTGTCGGCAGGGTCAAGCTATCTTCAAAAGCTCAACGGGAGAACCCTCCCTTGCCTCTCATCTTGAGTTCCTTGATTTAATTACATCTGCAAAGATGTTCCATGTAGCAGCCTGGATAGAAGAGCAGTTTGGGGGAGAGTGGATACATGCATATGTACGGCTGAGTCACTCTGCTGGACACCTGAAACTGTCACAACATTGCGATAATCGGCTATGCTGCTGCTGCTGCTAAGTCGCTTCAGTCGTGTCCGACTCTGTGCGACCCCATAGACGGCAGCCCACCAGGATCCCCCGTCCCTGGGATTCTCCAGGCAAGAACACTGGAGTGGGTTGCCATTTCCTTCTCCAATGCACGAAAGTGAAAAGGGAAAGTGAAGTCGCTCAGTCGTGTCCTACTCTTAGTGACCCCATGGACTGCAGCCTACCAGGCTCCTCTGTCCATGGGATTTTCCAGGTAAGAGTACTGGAGTGGGGTGCCATTGCCTTCTCCGTAGATAATCGGCTATACCCCAATACAAAATAAAAAGTTAAAAAACAAGATAAAAAATTAAAGCAATAAAATAAACCTGTCTCACCTATCTTGGGTTTCCCATGTGACGCTAGTGGTAAAGAATCTGCCTGCCAGTGGAAGAGACATAAGAGACGTGGGTTTGATCCCTGAGTCGGGAAGATCCCCTGGAGGAGGGCATGGTAACCCACTCCAGTATTCTTGCCTGAAGAATTCCATGGACAGAGGAGCATGCAACCGTCCTGGGGTTGCAAAGAGTCAGACATGACTGAAGCAACTTTGTATGCACACATACACACTCACATATCCTAACCAAAAAAAATAAATAAATAAAGACTTTTTTCCCCCTAAATAAGGCCATATACATAATTTCTGGGGATTAGAATGTGAACAAATCATTTGGTAGTCCAACCATTCAACTGGCAGGAAAAGACAGTTTGAGGACAAGCGTTACTGATGATAGGAAAATGATGCAAAATAACTGGGCTCAAATTGGTATTTGGCTACAGCACTTTTAGAATTAAAGAGTCAGTTCTAAACTGATCTTCTTTCTAGGAACTTCAAGCTCTGTCTCCTGAAAGGAAAAACATTTACTAAGCTATTGTATCTTATTGAACCTGCTGGTTTAGAGCATCTGTTGAGATAAATGTCTCCTTACCAAAAACTGTAGAACTGTGTACTGTAGGACTTGAAAGGACAATTGAAATGATCTAAGTCAACTTTGTTCTTTGAAACCCTAGTAATATTTTCAAAGTCACAAAGAAGTAATGAGCCAGACCTTGGAGTCTAGGTCCTAGACCTGGTGCACATGACTTCCTCATGACCTGTTGGTAATTCTTCCTTCAGTCCTTGCCCCTTCCTCCTCAGGGTGGAGGAGGCTGGATTCATAGCCTAACGCCTAACCCTCTACAAAAGAATAGTCCCCTCAACCATCCTTTAAGGCTTAACTCTTTTATATACTTGATATAGATAAGGAGCATGAAAAGTCAGGTAACCATTTTTCCCTACCTCTTGGTAAATTTCACTTACATTCTACATCTCCTTTGGGATACAGTTTCCGTTTCCTTCGGCCCCAGCTAAGAGTTCCATTTTCACATCCTGTTACAAGTTCTATCGCAGATATATATAAAGAATGTTATGGGAACTTACCAAAGGCAAACCTAACTCAGCCCATACTGGGTTCAGGGGAAGCTATGGATGACCAGGAATTTAGTAGCTAAGTGAAGTCCTAAATGCTGAGCAGCAGTTCTTCATGTGCACAGGGACACTAGCGGAGGCTGTGGGGAGGCAGAGGAGAGAGAGGCGTGCGTGCTTAGTCAGTCAGTCATGTCCAACTCTTTGCAACCCCAAGGACTGTAGCCCACCAGGTTCCTCTGTCCATGGGATTTCACAGGCAAGAATACTGGAGTGGGGTGCCATTTCCTCCTCCAGGGAATCTTCCAGACCCAGGGATCAAACCCACATCTCCTGTGTCCCCTGCACTGCAGGCAGATTCTTTACCTGCTGAGCCTTGGGGGAAGCCCCTGAGGGGACAAAGGAGAAGATGGCATTTCAGGCAGATGGAGAGACATTTGCAAAGACCTGGAGGGAGAAGGCAATGGCACCCCACTCCAGTACTCTTGCCTGGAAAATCCCATGGGCAGAGGAGCCTGGTGGGCTGCAGTCCATGGGGTCAGTAAGAGTAGGACACGACTGAGCGACTTCACTTTCACTTTTCACTTTTCACTTTCACGCATTGGAGAAGGAAATGGCAACCCACTCCAGTATTCTTGCCTGGAGAATCCCAGGGACGGGGGATCCTGGTGGGCTGCCATCTATGGGGTCGCACAGAGTCCGACATGACTGAAGCAACTTAGAAGCAGCAGCAGCAGCAGGGCTGAGAGAGGACACCACGTTGGAACTAGCGTTGAAGTTTGGTGCAGCCAGAATGTGGAGAGGCGCAGTTATATGTGGGCCTGCAATGGGTAAAAGAAGAAGAAATTGTGGTGAAAGGTGAGGTAAGAGAGGGAGGCAGGGGATAACCCTAAGGGCCCATGCATGTCAGGCTAACAAATTTGAGTTTATTCTACAGGCAATGGGAAGCTTTTTTTGGCCAGGATCTGACTTATATTCTGGTAAAAATGTCTCTGGCATATGTAATCAGGGGATTAGAGGAGAAAAAATGATGGAAAGGGAAAAGCTGTCTAATGGTTTAATTATGGAAACAGCAACAATGAATTGATGTCAGACACTGTACTAAGTGCTTTTTTAAAGTTTTTTTCTTTCCTTTTTTTTTTATGTGGGCCATTTTAAAAGTCTTTAAGGAATTTGTTACAATACTGTTTCTGTTTTATGTTTTGGTTTCCTGCGATGAGGCATGTGGCATCTCAGTTCCCTTTCCAGGGATTGAACCCACACCCCCTGCATTGGAAGGCAAAGTGTTAACCCCTGGACTGCAGGGAAGTCCCTGTATGAAGCGCTTAGATTATCTTGTGCAATCCTCACAAGAATCTTGCAAGATAAGGACGAATACTACTACCATCTTACACGTGAGAAGACTGAGGCACAGATGGTTACGATCCTGTGACTGTCGTGTGGAAAATGGACGAGAGGGTTGGCAAAGTGGATGTAAGTGGATCAGTTAGGAGGATTTTTCAAAAATCCAGGCAAGTGATACTGGCAACTCAGATCAGGGTAGGAACATGAAGATGAAGAGCAGTGAACACACCTGAGAGATTTTAGAAGTGAAGCCAGTAGGACTTGCTGATGGACTACATTTTGGGAAATGAAAGAATCGAGAATTATTCCTAGGACATTGCTTTAAACGGACAGAATTCAGTGCATTCTGAGGTCATAAATAGTTGTGCAGAACAAAGTGGGAATTGGCTTTAGAAACTGAATTCTGTAAAGAGCCTAAACTTGGTTTTATCGACACATGCTATTTATTCTGTCTTTTAAAAAAAAAGTCCCATTCTTTTCCATCCATTTTCTGCTTTGTGTTTAATTGCTTGTGTGCACGCTCAGTTGTGTTCAATTCTTTGCAACCCCATGGACTGTAGCCCACCAGTCTCATCTGTCCATGGGATTCTCCAGGTCAGAATGCTGGAATGGGTTGCCGTTTCCTCCTCCAGGGGATCTTCCTGAGCCAGAGATCGAACCCACGTGACTTTCGTCTCCTGCATTGACAGGCAGGTTCTTTACCACTAGCACCACCTGGGAAGCCTCTTGAGTTTAACAGAGGCACGGTTAACTCACTCCTTGTGGGGGAGGTAGGGGAGCATCGCACAGAACTAGAAATGCATGTCTGAGGGCTAAGCCTTACTGAGAAGTATGGAAATGGAAAAATGTGTTTCTTCCTCTTTTTGTTCTTGCATTCTGTCTCTGTCTCTGTCTCTCACTGTGAATATCTGTCTTTCACTCTGATTCCAACCTGCAATGCATATGAGGTAAATCAATGATGAGAACAGTAGGAGCAACCAACTTCCACTTATGCTGACAGAGACTCTGAAGATAACTGGGGCTCCCGGGGTCCTGGAGGACCCTCAGAGAACTTCCTCCTCTCTATTCAGTAGGTAGAAGGGGGTTTTGAGGGCATGCTTTGGAGCCTGGCAGACTATAATCCACGGGGTCACAAAGAGTCAGACATGACTGGGAGACTTTCACTGCCACTATTTTCTTTTTGACTTAAAAATCGTTGGTTGGGCTCTTTGTCTGTGCCAGGTCCTGAGTGAGCTGCCCCTCTCTCAGGCATCAAGTCCACTGCAAGCCAAGCTCAGCGGGCTGGTGACAATCGGAGCCTGGCAATTAAAAACACTCAGCCAAGTATGGCTATCTCCAGCTGCTCCTCACATCCCCAGATTCACTCCTGTCTCCAGCCACCCCTCAGTTCACTGCTGCAATGGAGTGAACTAGTTATCAGTATTTAAAAGGGAAATAAGTATAAGTGAGGGAATAAAGTGACCTTTTGCTTTTCCCTCCCTGGACAGGTGGAAAAGGACCCTGGCTAAGGATTTAATTGAGTCCTTATGAGGGGTAATCTTGAAGCTATATATTTGAGTCATGCATGAGTGCTCAGTTGCTAAGTTGTGTCCAACTCTTTGTGGCCCCATGGACTGACTGTAGCCCATCAGGCTCCTCTGTCCATGGGGTTTTCCAAGCAAAGATACTGAAATGGGTTGTCATTTCCAGAGGATCTTCCCATCCCAGGGGTCGAATCAGAGTCTTCTGCATTGGCAAGCAGGTTCTTTACCACTGAGCCACCAGGGAACCCATATTTGGGTCATTGCAAAACAAAGGAAGTAGATACAAAGAAGTTCAATTATGGGACCCTTGAACTTAACCTGAGTTCTGGATACTGACATCAACCACCTACTTTATACCTCCACTAGCTTATGAACATTACTTTGCCAACAAAGATCCATATAGGCAAAGCTATGGGTTTTCCAGTAGTCATGTATGGATGTGAGAGTTGGACCATAAAGAAGGCTGAGCACTGAAGAATTGATGCTTTTGATCTGTGGTGTTGGAAAAGACTCTTGTGAGACCCCCGGACAGCAAGGAGATCAAACCAGTCAATCCTAAAGGAAATCAACCCTGATTGATTCACTGGAAGGACTGATGCTGAAGCTGAAGCTGCAATACTTTGGCCACCTGATGTGAAGAGCCAATTCTTTGGAAAAGACCCTGATGCTGGGAAAGATTGAAGGCAGGAGGAGAAGGGGACAACAGAGGATGAGATGGTTGGATGGCATCACCGACTCAATGGACGTGAGTTTGAGCAAGCTCCGGGACATAGTGAAGAACAGGGAAGCCTGGCATGCTGTAGTCCATGGGGTCCCAAAGAGTTGAACATGACTGAGTTACTGAACAACAAAGCTTATGAACAGACATCTCAAACTTAACAATCTAAACAGAACTCTGGAATTTCCCCCAATCCCACCATGTCAGTGGGACCACAGTTTACATGGATAATTGTGTTCAGTATTCCCAGACAGTGACCAGCAGCAAAATAGATGGTGATACAAGGCCAGTCAGGAAGTGATGAAGAGGCATCCACGCTTGTGAGGACAGGGACCAAGAAGCCCATGCAAGAAGGATAAGGCTGCAATTCCAGGATCCTGGAGGATCTATAATATTGCTGATGGAGGGAGGGGACAGCAGACCCTTGGCTACACTGGGCCCTCCTATTCAGACTGGACCTCTCCGTCTCATCTTTCCTTCCATACCCTCCTTGGGTTTGCAAATATTTACTTAAATGTATCTTCAGCAGGAATGGGCTTCCCTGGTGGCTCAGACGGTAAAGAATCTGCCTGCAACACAGGAGACCCAAGTCCAATCCCTGGGTTGGGAAGATCCCCTGAGAAAGGGAATAGCAAACCACTCCAGTATTCTTGCCTGGAGAATTCCATGAACAGAGATGCCTGGAGGCAGGGGGGTCACAAAGAGTCAGACATGACTGAAGCAACTAACATATAACATAACCTAATCAGCAGACTAGCTACATAATCTGTGGGACCCACGACAAAATGAACATGGGAGCGTGCTCAGTCGCTCCCATCGTGTCCGACTCTCTGTGACCCTATGGACTCTAGCCTCGCAGGCTCCTCTATCCATGGGGTTCTCCAGGCAAGAACACTGGGGTGGATTGCCATGCCCTCCTGCAGGGGATATTCACCACCCTGGGATCAAACTCATGTCTCCTGTGTCTCCTGTATTGCCGGGAGATTCTTTACCACTGAACCACCAGTGAACCCCAAACATGGGAGGCATCCCATTTAAAAGTCATTAAGAACTTCAAGATGGTGACAGCAAATATTAATCCAAGTTCAGGACCCTTCTAAGCTGGGGACCTGGGTCACGCGTGTGTGCAGCCCACCCTTCTCTGCGTTCAGAGTCCCAGTACTGCACAGCGAAATGCCATCACCCTCCCTTTTCATGTCAGCTGTTTCTCTGAGACCCCTTTGCCATCTGTTTCTTAGAGTTGTGACCATCTTAGTGATATAAAAATTTCATTTATATTGAGCTTTTTATTGTCTTGAAGTCTGAGAATGGATTTAGATACATTGTAAGTAGTTAGATTCCTGCTGATATGAAACACGAGAAGTTGGTTTCAGCCACACAAGAAGGCAAGTCCATGGACCTTTTGCTTGACCTGGTCTCAGGATAACCCATAGTGGTCTGGGTGCAGGTTGCTTCTCAAATAGACATGAAGGCACAGGGCTTATTCCAAGAGCCCTTTCTTTAGCCCAAGAGCCCTTTCTTTCCTCCTTGATTTACGGTCACTTTAACAAGACTATGCTTGTTGACTAAGTCTGCGCATGGAGATAAACGGAACTCCAATCACAGTCTTAAAGGGCCAGAGAAAACAATTCCTCAGAAATATTCCCACACTAATATCCTCCTTGGCTTCCCAGGTGGCTCAGTGGTAAAGAAACCACATGCCAGTATGGGAGACAGGAGTTCAGCCCCTGGATTGGGAAAATCCCCTGGAGAAGGGAATGGCAACCCACTTCAGTATTCTTGCCTGGGAAATCCCATGGACAGAGGAGCCTGGCGGGCTACAGCCTGTGGGGCCCCAAAGAGTCGGGCACGAGTTAGTGACTAAATAACAACAATGTCCTCCTTAAAAATGCTCTGCTTTAGAACTCAGAGACTATCTGAGACCTTTATCATAGAATGTTCCAGAAGATGGAAACGACTCGTGGATAAACATATACTTTATCTCTCTCTACCATTCAAAGCCTCTTGAGATAGTGGCTCTTATAATCTCATTCACAGATTAAAGAAATCAATCTACTTAAAGACATAACTGTTTTACCACATGCAACACTTTGGGGGAGAAGAGTTCCCTTCGACTTTGCACTTTTTGACAAGTAACACACATCCCAGACTTTCCTTTAGGTGCAGCAAGGCCACTCTGTCACTGGATGTGAGGTCATTTCCCCCCATGTCTCTCTCCTCCTTATGTAGGTTCTAATCTACCCCTGGGCATTAAGGCAACATGACATAAGAATATATTTTCTAAATTTGCATAAAATGAGAGCTTCACAGATGGGCAGCACATGGTTCCCATAAGTCCAGTGTGAAAATGGCTCGATAACACTTGTCGCTACACACATTCTTTCCACATTTCTGGCACACGTACATCTTAAACAAACAGGAATTGCGACAAGCAAAACAGATGGGCAACAAAAAAAAAGTTTCCAAGGCACGCATCCCAAAATTCTTCCTTGAACATGGTACTGTATCACTTGTCACAATAAATCTGAAAGTAGTTTGGGTATTAACAGACAGTCTTTGCTGGAGGGGAAAGCTCAAGATATTCATTTCCATGGCTCAGGAAGAAACACCGGGAACACCTTTGCCTCTCCTAATTATGGGAGACAGGCTCCAAATCACCCGTCTGTATAACGGTGGCTCGTTAAGTATGTAGGAAACGGCGCTTGGTGTCCTCAGCTTTTGTCACTCCACGGAAATAGAAGTGGTATAACTAGAGAGTGGACCAAAGCATATTTCACAGTCCACACACTGTCAAGTGTATTTCTTGATTTATCTGAAGCTGCACTCTACCAGGTAGCTTCTATCCAAAGACTCTCACCTCCCCATAGAAGAATAAGACACACTGACGAGGTTTCGACATGTGCAGCCAACTCCACTTTTCTCAAGACTTGCAGGCACCATGACAGCTCTAACCAGATTTCTAAATTTCTGAAAGTACTTGGAAGGAAGTTAAAAGAACATGTGATGAGAAGTTAGGAAACCAGGGCTTTGGCCCTACCTTTACCACAGGCTACCTGTGTGGACTGAGCAAAGCATCTACCCTCCCTGAATGTCCATTGTTACCTGTCTAGTTGGTCCACCACATGGTCCTGTCTCCCCACTGCTATCCTGGCAAGTTAGCCCTTAAATTCTAAGACTCTGGGAACTTTGGAGCCAACATCTATTCAGTCACGACTGCTGTTCCAGGCATGAAGGCTCTGGGTGCCAGGTCTACAGAGATGCTAGCACCTGTTTCGGGACCAGAATGTCCGTCCCCCACCTCCTTGTTTGCTCCACCCTTAGACAAGTCCTCTCCCCACAACCACTCGTCTTCCTCTCCCACCCCCACAGCTGAAGGCATCCCTCAGAGCCCAAGAGATGGCAACAGGCATAGTCTCCACCCATTTTCCAGATTCAGAATTTTTAGCTTGTGTGGGGCACCAAGATTTCAATCAACATCTTACATTTTTCAGGACACCCGTCTTTCTCCTGCCTTGAAAGCCACGGGGAATGATGCTCACCATTTATGTCTCTAACCAGAGCAAGTGATAACCCAAGCCACAGCTTCTCCAGGAAGCCTTATGTGCTTGACATGGAAGCTTATCACAGAGAGTTTATCAAAATGAAGTCATAATATTTTCACCTCTAGAAGCTG
>NW_011494839.1:3660252-3696337 GCF_000754665.1 Bison bison bison | reverse complement strand
GGACAGAGGAGCTACCTACTATGTTTAAAACTTAAATAAATGAACAGATAATTAAAAATTCCCCAATTAATCACAGCTAACATTTATTGGTGTTAGTATACCTGATGCATCAGACACTGTACAAGTCTTTTACATTAATCAACTCACTTAATCCTCTTAACAACCCTATGAGATAGGTAGGGACAATTATTCATTATCCCCATTTTATAGATGAAAATGTTGAGGCACGGAAGGCTTAAGTCATTGCCCTTGGTCACACAGCTAGAAAGTGGGAAATCCATTTTCAATCCTGGGTAGTCTGGCTTTAAGATTCGTATTCTAGAGGGTTTTGTTGTCCTTCTTATCTTGTTTTTACAGTTGGCCTTATTTTCCTTTTGCATGTTTTATGACATGAAAAACTTCCACAAGTGGAAATGGGTTTATATTTGATCTAATCATTTCTCTTCCAACACAGTTATGGTATTCTGTAATGAAAATCAATGTTGAAATTGAAGTCTCTGTAATTCAGCAAATTCTTGGTTATCAAAGTGAGATGTCCTCTGTCTTCCACTTACTAATGAAGTGAATTCTGTTTTTTAAAGAAAGTATGATAAGGATTAAAGCAAAGGGAAAAGATGGTAGTGAGGAACCTATTTGCAGGGCAGCAACGGAAACACAGGCATGGAGAACAGACTTGCGGACACAGTGGGGGAGGAAGGAGAGGGTGGGATGAATGGAGAGAGCAGCATGGAAATACCTACACCACCATATGGAAAACAGATAGCCAGTGGGAATCTGCTGTATGACTCAGAGAGCTTAATCGGGTGCTCTGTGACAACCTAGAGGGGTAGGATTGGGTGGGAGGTGGGAGGGAGGCTCAAGAAGGAGGGGATATATGTATACTTATGGCTGATACTGAGTGACTTCACTTTCACTTTTCACTTTCATGCATTGGAGAAGGAAATGGCAACCCACTCCAGTGTTCTTGCCTGGAGAATCCCAGGGACGGCGGAGCCTGGTGGGCTGCCATCTATGGGGTCGCACAGAGTTGAACATGACTGAAGCGACTTAGCAGCAGCAGCAGCATGGCAGATTCATGTTGATGTATGGCAGAAACCAACACAATATTGTAAAGCAGTTATCCTTAATTAAAAACAAGTAATTTTTTAAAAAGCAAAGGGGATTTCTAAATAACTTTAGTATAATGTCTATATATATACAATATATTCTGTATTTTGACTAAAAATTCCCCTTGTGCAGTGCAGTTTTGTGGTGCTCGTGTCAAATGAGTTTGTGTTGCTGACACACAAGGTGTGAGGGTGGGCAGTGACACAGAAAGGCAGTCTTCGGGGACAGAGGAAGCCAGTCTAGACAAACAACTTGTCACAGACAATGCATGAAACTGGGCAGCCCACCAACAGATTGTCAGTAGTTCACCAGGGAAAGAATTAATAAATATCCCGAAAACGTTTTCCCCAACCCGGCATTTCTAAAGTCTTCATCACAACAAAAGCATTCAGATTTATAGTATTTTCAACACTATGTCATGTATTTAATTCACCAAATTAACTTTCTAGACTCCACATTCACCTCAAAAACTACTTGCAAGAAAATGTCAGTGTGACATCACGGTGGGCCACAGGGGACAAATTCCAATAATTCAGAACACTCTGGTGGAATCTTTTCCTTCCTGTTTGCAGGAAAAGGCGAGCTGAGGGAGCCAAATCCTTCATCCAGATAATTAGCAACTATCCAATCTGTTAATTGAGGACGTGTGTGCCAAGCCTGCTTGGCAACCTCAGTCAAACAGTTGTAGGTGGTCAGTCAGTCAGTGGAGCCGTGGAGTGCCAGCGTGCTCGGCCTTGTGGTAAGAACTCTGCATTAAAGACAGTTCAGATGTGCTCTTTGACCTGGAAGAATAAATGTGCTAAATTGTTAGGAAATTGGCTGTTTTAGTCCTAAATTTAGTAATGCTAAGAACAAAATGATTTCATTAACCTTGGCTCTTTTTATGATTGTCAATGAAAAAAATGACTGCCTTCTCTCTTACTGCTGTAACTTCGGGGGAATTTTCAAGCATCAGGTGCCATGGTGTCTAAACACAGGTGAATGATCACAGGTGGAAAGTTAATGGGAACAGAACAGAGTTGCACCGTGGAGATTTTTCGGAAGACTCCTCTAAGTTTCTGGAGTATTTCTACAGCATTAGATGCAATAACCTGATCTGGTCTCTTCTTCTTCTTACTGACCATTCTTCTTCTTATTGACCATTCATGACCATCACATGACTAATGAGGACATCTCCAACTAGAAAGGCACCCTAGAGAGAAAGACAGCAACCCAGGGGAAGGAGTGAGCCTGAGTGAGGAAAACTAAAGGCCACCAGAAGTGTCTAGTAGACAAACTACAGATCCCAGTCAGTCTGGAGGATCGTCATGATCAGATTTTTGGTATTCCAATAAAAATGAAGACTGAAGGCAGGAGGAGAGGGGGAGTCTTTCAAAAGCAAGGTCAGCCTTCAGGAGTTCCAACTTGGTAGTAAAACCATGTTTGTCACACATGTGAAAAGTGAGCAAGACGCAGCCACAACTTATGTGCATGTACATACCTCAACTGCAACACATTTGAAGGGTTTTTAGTGTGTTGTTAACTACTTTACAGTTTAAAAAAAAATAGTACTTGACATTTGGAAGTGAAATGATATGTGCAAAACATTAGTCAGATGGTGCTTCTTGGTTTGTGAATGAACTGTATGTAGTCTGATCAAATTCGATCCAAAGTTTTGTGCCATCAACTTTTCAGTCAGGGTCCACAAACAATACACTCCCAGAGCATCTGATATCTTAACTGT
This sequence comes from Bison bison bison, assembly GCF_000754665.1. Lineage (NCBI taxonomy): Eukaryota > Metazoa > Chordata > Mammalia > Artiodactyla > Bovidae > Bison > Bison bison. The sequence continues at coordinate 3,693,507 of NW_011494839.1, read as the reverse complement.
ATAAACCACCAAAATCAGGAAAATTGCTGATAGCACATTGGGAATGGGAGACAGTTTACTTAACGAGAGAATGAAAAAAAAAAAAAAAAAGAAACTCCCTCAAGAAGGAAACAGCAAATCTGTACTGCACAGGTTAGACTTGATAGAATGCAAGCCCAAGTCCCCACGGGTCCATTGCTTGGTTCTGGATGATACTTCCGGCATACTGTAGGTGCACCATAAATGCTCACAGACTCTGCAGGCAGAATGCCCTGCCTGCTCACATTCCCACTGCAGCAGACCCGGCAGAGTTACTAACCTCTTACACTTTTTCCAGTAGCATCCCCATCACGGGGCGGCGGGAAGGAAATAACCTGATTTCCTTTATGCTCAGCACATTGTGAGCACCCCCAAAAAGGGTCACTTTAGTGATCACGTGATAATTTGGATATGTGTGGGTCCTTTGTTTGAAAGAACTCCAGCTTTTTCACAGATACAATCTTCCTATTAGGAAAAAAAAAAAAAAAGGAGAGTTTTATTTCATCTTCGCAGCATAAAGTTAAGGGTACACTCTTTTTTTGTTGTTGTTGTTTAAGAAATAGCCAACCTGGGGTATAGGGAACGGAGTCTGATTGCAATTCTTCTTGAACATCAACACTTTGAAAACCAGAGACTACAATGACACGGTGAAATGCTGCAATGATATCAATCATGTTGATCTAGCTAAAGTAACGGTGTTATCTCAAGCCTTACACTACACCTCGCAACTAATTTTAAGCAGCAAATCATCAAGTATGGCTCTTCTTGGCAAAATGGTGAGTTAGAAAGTGTGGCTCATTCAATCCATTCCCTCCCGCTCTATTTTTATTTTGTTCTAAAATAGCTTTGCATGCTTTCTTTTTCCAACCAAAAACATCACAGCATTCAATAAATATATAGTGAATAAATTAATAAACACATTCTACCTCAGCAATCTGTTTTCCTAACTTCCTTTTAAATTACATTCAAAGATAATGACAGGGCATCTGCTAAGTCTAAATCTCTACCTCAGGGACTTCCCTGGTAGTCCAGTGGCTAAGACTCCATGCTCCCAATGCAGCGGGCCCAGGTTCAATCCCTGGTCAGGGAACTAGATCCCGCGTGCTGCAGCTAAGACCTGCTGTTGCTGTTACTGTTGCTGTTAAGTCACTTCAGTCGTGTCTGACTCTGCGCGACCCCATAGACGGCTGCCTTCCAGGCTCCCCCGTCCCTGGGATTCTCCAGGCAAGAATACTGGAGTGGGTTGCCATTTCCTTCTCCAATGCATGAAAGTGAAAAGTGAAAGTGAAGTCGCTCAGTCGTGTCTGACTCTTAGCGACCCCATGGACTGCAGCCCACAGGCTCCTCAGTCCATGGGATTTTCCAGGCAAGAGTGCTGGAGTAGGGTGCCATTGCCTTCTCCGGCAACTAAGACCTAGTGCAGCCAAATAAATAAGTAAAAGTAAATCTTAAATAAATAAACAATCTCTACCCCAGATGTTGCATATGGTGTGACATGGTCCCAGCACTGCCATTCGTCTGGGTCTTCTCACACCAGACTTAGAACAGGCCTGACATTTGAAGTGTCCTGGTATCTCCAGAGATGGAGTGGCATTCAGACAACACACCTAAGGAGACACAAAATGGGCATCCCAGGATCTGGGGGCAGGCTGCAGGACTACTGATTCCCACTGATTCCACGGCAATCCAGGAGACCACAAAATTGTATCAGCACAAAACACATTCATTGACAAACTGGGAAGAATATCCTATAGTACTATGTGTTAAACGTTGAATATATGTTTATTTGTATGTTGTACATGGTGAATCTGGGCTTCCTTGGTGGCTAGACAGTAAAGAATCTGCCTGCAGTGCAGGAGACCTGGGTTCAATTCCTGGGTCAGGAAGATCCCCTGCAGAAGGGAATGGCTACCCACTCCAGTATTTTTGCCTGGAGAATTCCATGGACAGAGGAGCCTAGCGGGCTACAGTCCATAGGGTCACACAGAGTCAAATATGACTGAGTGACCAACACCTTCACTTCCACTTGACTTTCACACACATGACAAATAGTCATGTCCAACTCTTTGCAACCCTATGAACAGTAGCCTACCAGGCTCCTCTGTCCATGGGATCCTCCAGGCAAGAATACTGGAGTGGGTTGTCATTTCCTTCTCCAGGGGATCTTCCTGACCCAGGGATTGAACCCATGTGTCTTATGTCTCCGGCATTAGCAGACAGGTTCTTTACCACTAGCCCTTACTTCTGTATAACCTCATCTTAAATAATGACATCTGCAGTGACCCCATTTCCAAATAAGAAGGTCACACTCTGAGGTGCTGGGGTTATAATGTCAACATATATTTTTATGGTGGGTACAATGAGACCCATAACAAAAGCAAACCTTGAAACAGACTTGCATGTGTTGCCAAGTCTAACAGAAAGAGTAGAATGCCTTTAGCTCCACAAGCTGTCTGGCTGTTTGGTCAAAGTGTTTTAATGTTTCTGGATGTTTCTTAAAGTATGAATTTTACACAATAATTATCAATGTCTCCAATCTGGAATTTGGAGTTGATCTGAGTAGAAAATATCTCTAAGCAGCGGAAAATAACTTCGGGGTTCTCAAATCTCCCAGGAGAAGTTATTTATGAAACTATTGACTACAATGCTGTGTTGAGCCATATGCTTTTTTATTTTTTTAATTTGAATCATGTTTTTTTAGGGACTGCCTGACAGGGCTATCTTTTTGATATGATCTAGAAGGAAACCCTGAGTGATGATAGGGAAAGTTTTTAGCTTAGTCCTTTCAAATCTATAGTTAGAATCGAATGCGTATTGTATTTTTTGTCAATTTATTAATTTGCGTTTGATCTGCATTCCTCCAGGGATCTTTCATGGTGTGGTTCTTGTAACGACAATGAAGATTCATCATTGAGAAAGAGTTAAAACACTAAGCAACTGAACAAGGGGGAAAGAAATTTAAGAAAGACATTTTTGTAAACCAAAAGAAGATTTTTTTTTTTAATTTCAAGAGAAAAGCACCAGATTATCATTTTCTTCTCAGGATCAAAAGAGGAGTGGATCAGAAAGTTCACTGTGTACTTCTTTTTAACTGAATATTGAGGCTGCGAGCCTGAAAAAAAAAAATCATCGAAACACGCGATTGACTATTCCCTGCCTGACACTTAGTGGTAACTTGGAAGAACTGCAGTTTTGACCTGTGGGAGGGAGAAATCACAAGGAGGAAAAACACTGCTTTGGGGTTTATTGTTCTCTGGATTCACAGGGACCTGAATGGATCACCAACAACTGACCCTTGAAAGTTGGAAGGAAGGCTGTAGACATAAAGCCTAGAAAACATGATTCCCTGTCATGCTTCAAGAGAAACCCAAAAGGAGGAGACAGAAAAGTATGTTTTCATATTTGCTCTTTTAGTATTATGTCACTTTTCTCATCTGATTATTTTATGAAGAAAATAATGAAAATCAATGTAGAGCTTTGCCATGAAAAGAAAAATCCAGGGCAAGAATTTAAAAAAACAAACAGGGACTTTGCCGGTAGTCCAGTGGTTATGACTTTGCCTTCCAGTGCAAGGGGGCACAAGTTCAATCCCTGGTCGGGGAGTTAAGATCCCACTTGCCTCATGGCAAAAAGCCAAAACACAAAACAGAAGCAATATTGTAACAAATTCAATAAAGATGTTAAAAATGGTCCACATTAAAAAAAATATTCAAAAACAAAATTAGCTGGAATTATAAATGGGTATCACCTTTCTGGAATCCTGTTTGGCAAGCTGTATAAAAAACGTTTTTGAAGAACTGCCTCCTTTCTTGTTATTGGACTGAATGTTTGTGTCCTCCCTCAACCTGCTTGGATTCATCAGATTCATAGCTTGAAACCTAATTCACAGTGTCCTGGTATTTGGGGGTGGGGTTCTTGCGAAGTGATTAGGTCTGCAGTCTTCTGGTTTGAAGACAGCTCTGACCAGAACTCTGATTTTAAACTTCCAACCTCCAGAATGGTGAGAAATAAATGTCTGCAGTTGATAAGCCATCCAGCCTGTGGTATAGTACATTCCCCACGTAGGAACCTTCAAGTTGAGAACGTTCAAAAATGCTAATGGGAGTCCCATATCTCTGTGACCTGAGACAGGTTTCTTAGGTATTCTGAAATTTACCAACCAAATCTGAAACACAGGATTAGGATTGTTTCCACAATCCTCTCTCTGACTACCCGGCAGGGTTACGATGAGGATCAGATAAGCTGGCAAATGTAAACAATGCATTAGAAACTTCAAATTATGATCCCAATGGAAGGTGACTACATGACTTTTTAATTTTCACTGTGTGACCTTCACACAGTAGGGAAATCCAGGAGCGTGCTGGTATTATTGACACACTCACGGTACAGAACTGCCTAAATCAGAGCTCAGCTAAGAACACCACGCTGGAGAAGGCTGAGAAGTGGGTGAGCTTGCTCTTCAACCTAGATCAAAGTCCTAGGCCTTCTGTGCGTGGCTTGACAATCAATTCTGTCACCATACCCCTCCTCTACCTCTAATTCACTGACAGGGGTGGGAAGACTTAGTTGGAGGGAGCTATGGAGGCACTGGGCTTCCTCTCAAACTAAGCCAGGTGTATGTGTGCTGAGCATCCCTTCCCCAAAGAGGATTATTGAGAATTGACCCTAGATCTGCCTGTCATGAGTGCTAACAGTGCTGAGCATGCTCTCAAACACAAAACTGGCTGGATTATTCATTGGACAACCATGTTGGGTTTTTTTAGCAATTATTTTAAAGATTACAACATGAATTCTTAACTTACTACAGACTACTTTCAATGAATACTTCTACCAGTCCCTCCAAAACAATACAAGAGCCTTCCAACCATTTATTTACCCCATCTGCCTTTTGTCTTATTTTTGTCATGTATTAGATTTCAATATCTATCTACCTGTCTGTCTGTCTATTCTAAATGTCACAAGATGTTACTACTGTTTGAAATACATGTTTATTTTCTTGGGCTCCAAAATCACTGTGGATGGTGACAGCGCTATGAAATTAAAAGATGCTTGCTCCTTAGAAGAAAAGCTATAACAAACCTAGACAGTGTATTAAGAAGCATAGACATCACTTTGCCAACAAAAGTTCGTTTAGTCAAAGGTATGGTTTTTCCAGTAGTCATGTATGGATGTGAGAGCTGGCCATAAAGAAGGCTGAGTGCCGAAAAATTGATGCTTTCAAACTGTGGTACTGGAGAAGATTCTTGAAAGTCCGTTGGATTGCAAGGAGATCAAACCAGTCAATCCTAAAGAAAACCAACTGTGAATATTCATTGGAAGGACTGATGCTGAAACTGAAGCTCCAATACTTTGGCCGCCTGATTTAAAGAGCCAACTCATTGGAAAAGACCCTGATGCTGGCAAAGACTGAGGGCAGGAGGAGAAGGGGGCAACAGAGGATGAGATGGTTTGATGACATCACCAAAAATATCAGAAGTTGGTATCTCATTGACTGAACCTAATGTGGTGAGCCATTCTGGTTGCCCTTGACCCTGAGTCACAAGGGTGCTGTGACTCTGGAGTAGTCTTTGAATTGTTTGTAGCTGTTTCTCCACTTGTAAAAAGAAAGAACTGGTCTCACTGAGCTGAAACATCTCTTCCTGCTCTAAAACGATCTACTCTGAACTTCATCAAAAAAGCTTGTATCACATTTCCTAGAGTATACACACACACACACGCACACACACACACACACACACGCACACACACACACACACACACACAGCTCCTGACAAAATATAGGCTATGATTACTCTTTATAATTGCCCTATTTTTCTAACAGATTGATTTGTTTTTAGAAAACTGTCAACTTTTCAAAACCCAAAGAATGATATACTCCTACAATAGGTGAAGGTTATCAGAAAGAAACTTGCCAAAAATTAGACAAAACCCCTCCTGTTGGAAAAGGCTATGTTCCAAGCGTGAATCAGGGTCAATTCCTCAGTAATAATTGACAATTATATCTGCCCTTTAGTTTGATTCATTTCACAGGATTATTATTGCTAACACATTTCATAATTTGACTCTAACATCTCCCATGGCTCTGCTAATCTCAAACATATACTTCTTCAAAGGATTGCACCTTTATAAGCCCCCAAACACTTCCTTAGTGGCCCTTCTTAACTGAGTGAAAGAATGTTTACTTTTTAAAAACACCTAAACTTCATCATCTCCATACTTGGTTGATTTTCTTCAAACACAGGAAGACATCATTATTTAAACTCCTGCTTAAACATTAGTTTCAGAGATAAGCTCCACTGGGCAATATTTGTGAATGTTGAGTTCTTAAATGATTCAAACGCAGCTTCACTCACATCTGCAATAATTATCACCACCAAAGAGAACATTTTTTAGAGAACAAGATGTTAATGTTCTGAGGAATTTATCAAATAAAAGCTGGGCTGCTTTCTCCCATGAAGTTCTCAGTGAATTGCCACAGACTCCTAATGACCTCATCAGGAAACCTCTTTTTGAGAAACTGGGGACAAATGATAACTAGCATAATATTGGGGAAAAAATGTCAGAAACATATGCTACTGCTTCATTCTAAAGGGATAATGAATGTCAGGAAAGTGCTTCAAGTCATAACATGTTTTTCTCCTAAAGCATAGGAAAGTGAATAACCCCTTTCTCAATAATACGTATACGAGGGGTCCCCTTTTAGATCCAGATAGAAGCTATACTGCATATATTCAATATACATGCACGAACTTGTAAACTTTGGATGTAACATTGATGCAATGTTAGCTACCCTGTGGAAAATGGAGTCCATTTGGGCAAGAATGGGTGCAAGTGATGACTGAGTTGTTGAAATTGTAGCACTTATTGGGAATGTCTTACAGGCCTGTCAAGTATTCTAAAATACTGACACCAGTATTCTAAAATGCCTTAGAAATAGTATTTTATTGTTTCCCTTAATACCTCTTTAGACATTTATCAATGATACTTCCATATTCAGTTCAGTTCAGTTCAGTCGCTCAGTTGTGTCCGACTCTTTGCGACCCCATGAATCACAGCACGCCAGGCTAGGCAAGAAGAGACCAGATCACGTCCTCAAGGCCACAGTTATAAGGCTCAGATCCAGGATCCGCACTTCAGCATTCTGTCTCCAGCCTATGCTGGAACACCATGATGGACCACAGTCCTATATGAGAGAGACAGTGGTCATGTCGACTGGGGGCGGGGGCAATGGAAGTGGAGAGAAGCTGAATGACCGGAGACACACCTATGCTGACATGCATCTACCAGAGTGGGAAGTGGGAAACAATGCTGATATCCACCGTGTGGAGGTTGACAAGTTTTTGCATATTCCTATAAAAGAACACTGTGTAGCTCTTAAAATCAACTTTTCTGATTATATTTAATAGTAAGAAGCATAAAAGGTATCATTTATTCTTGAATGAGAACATCACACTAAATGAAAAACGTCAGCATATAAAATACACATCTCAGATGATTCCATTTGTGATAAATGTATGTGAGTACATGCATGGGTGTACAACACTGAAATATTAGACAGTCACACAAAATGGACTGGGAGTTGGGACTCTCTGTAGCGTATATTTTCTGTTTTGCACTGTGGGTGCGTGCATGCTCAGTCATGTCCAGCTCTTTGCAACCCCACGGACTGTGGCCCATCAGGTTCCTCTGTCCATGAGATTTTTCAGGCAAGAATACTGGAGTGAGTTGCCATATCCTACTCCAGGGGATCTTCCCAACCCAAGGTCAAACCCTCCTCGCCTGTGTCTCCTGCATTAGCAGGCGGATTCTTTACCATTGAACCACCTGGGAAGCTCCTTTGTACCATCTTTTCCCAGTTATTTCTGCAAGAGTATGAATTGTTTGTATAATGAAAGCAAAACTGTTTGGAGAGAATAAAAGGATAATCAAGCCACCATTCAATCCAGAGAGGGGATTTCCCTGTGGTCCAGTGGTTTAGACTCTGGCCTTTCACTGCCATGCACCTGGGTTCAAACCCCAGTCAGGGAACTAAGATCCCACATCCCACTAGGCAAGGTAAAAGAAAGAAAAAAGAAACACTGAGAAAATATAGGAAAGAAATAAAGAAAATTCACCCATCACACCATTATCTAAAAAAAAACAAAACACCTTCACAGTTCAGTCCTGAGGACTAGAAGGACCAGTAGAGATTCAAGACATGGGCTGACTGGGATGGCAAAAAGGTGGGATTCATGCCAGGTCAGCCCTGTGGCTACAAGCAAGTCCCCCAAGCCTGGTAAGCACTGCAGAGGCACCTCAAGAAGCTGGCCTTGCCAAGATGTGAGCTTCAGCATCGGCCCCCAGAGAAAACTGCCGAGCCACACACTATAGCACCAGAGAGGATGAAAGTAATTCATCCAGAGTCCCACGTGCAACCTAGAAACTTGTGCACTGAAGATGGACGCTGGGGAAGACAAGGAGAGGAAGTGGGGAGGCCAGAATAGAAAGAGGGCAGGGTAGGGCAGGTGGAGTTCTGTGCCATTTATTCATTTCCCTGGGAGGCAGTCCTGCTGTCATTTGCACAAAGGTGCTCTATGTATTAGCTGCACCAAGACTGCAAGATGAACTGAGGCCAAACACGGAAGGGCTTTGGAGTCCAAAGTCATCAAGACCCATAGCTGAGAGAAACTACTAGAGGAGGGGATCTTGACCGATGGACAGGATTTTCATTGGAGAAGTGGACAGACAGGAGGCAATCTTGTACTAGAGTGGAAAGAAATTTAAACACTGAAGTTCAAGGTAGGGTCATTACTTTGATCTTGAAAACCTACTGAAGTTTGAGAAACCCTGGGCTTTTATCTTCAAGGCATAGACAACCAGCATAAGGGCAATAGCATAAAAAAAAGATCCTGTAATAAGATGCTTTTTCCTTCAAAGGCCTTCTTTCTCCTGCTTCCTTTCAAACCATCGGCTCCCTAGTTCTACACTGACTTTTCGGAACAGGCATCCCAATTCAGACTCTCTTCTCCAGGGACAGAACTGGCACTCTAGTAGGACCCATACAGGGGCAAATTTCATTTTCTCAGGCTCCAAAATCACTGTGGACAGTGACTGCAGCCAGGAAATTAAAAGACACTTGCTCCTTGGAAGAAAAGCTACCACAAATCTAGACAAAGATCACTTTACTGACAAAGGTCTGTAGAGTCAAAGCTATGTTTTTTCCACTAGTCATGTACAGATGTGACAATTGACCATAAAGAAGGCTGAGAGCCAAAGAATTGATGATTTTCAACCATGGTGCTGGAGAAGGCTCTTGAGAATCCCTTGGACAGCAAGGAGATCAAACCAGTCAACCCTAAAGGAAATCAACCCTGAATATTCATTGAAAGGACTGATGCTGAAGTGGAAGCTCCAATCCTTGGATGCAAAGAGTCAACTCACCGGAAAAGACCCTGATGCTGGCAAAGACTGAGGGCAGGAGGATAAGGAGGTAACAGAGGATGAGATGGTTGGATGGCATCACTGACTCAATGGGTTTGAACATGAGTCGGACATAAGTTTGAGCAAACTCCGGGAAACAGTGAAGGACAGGGAAGCCTGGCATTCTGCAGTCCACGGAGTCACAAAGAGTTGGACCTGACTTAGCGACTCAGCAACAACATCAAGGACCCATATGCTATACAAGGGACCACATCTTCAACTCAAGCTTCACCAAGAACCATCACCATCTGGTGTATTCTATCTATGGAGCCGGACAGATCAGGTAAAACTTTTGTTCATTATTTCAAAGGTGCTCTGCCGAGAACATGTCCATTTTCCCTCATGCAGGCTTGAGCAGAGATTGCTTTTCTTGGACAATTGCAATTTCTAGTCCATTTGCATGCTGTTAGCCTTCCACTTTTCTGCAGAGGTTTTTATGGCCAAGCACATTTCCATGATTTATTAGCTAGTCCTCTGCTAAAGGAAAAGTTGTTATTTCCTCCATGTTTATGGATGATAAAAAAAAGAAAAAACAGAGCTACAGATTAGCCAAGTGTCTTCTCTAAGGTCATCCCACAAGTTTGAAGGACAGAGCTGTGGTTAGGACGTGCACTTTCCGACTTGCCCCACCCCGAGAGGTCCACTGGGTGCCCTGGCCTCTCTGCAGGACAACATAACATGCCGTCAGGGGCAGATGCTGCCTGTCACGCTGACCATCCATCATGCCCATAAGAAGATGCAGTTACAAAGAGGGATTTTGAAAAATAGCTCTTATCCAGGTGGCTAAAATCACTTTACTGAAACAAAGGCTCAGAAATCAATGTTTGAATAGTGGTCACATTTTAATCCTCACCCAGCATCTCTCTGCTGACCACCCTGCACGATTCTGTCACCTTCCCCTGACATTAATGATAGGTCCCCAAAGAATGAAAAATAAGATCTTTTTTAGTATTTGTCTAAGCAATTAGGAACAGAAAACTTGGAAAGAAGGTGAAGTCAGCTGCTGAATTATAAGAATGAGGACCAAGATTTGGGGATTGTCCACGGCTCCAGATTTCTTGGAACCACTGCTCACCTCTGCCTCCTTCTACTTGTCCTTTTTCTTTGTTAAAGAGCCATTTATCACAGGTGATTCAGGAACAACTTTAAATGTCACCAGGAAAAATAGGCCATAGAATTGATCTAGAAGAGAACAGTTGCCCCAACTCTTTGTTACCCCAGTGAGGAAACTAATAGAAAAAGTTATGTGAATTCCTGAGGACTACATGGCTAGTTACGGGCAGCGTAATGTCTACAGATGCCTCATCTAGATCTAGACATCTATTGCCTCCTAGCCTAGGGTCTCTTCTGCCACATACCCAGGACACAAGTCAGTTAACAATAGTCAATCATCTGTTCAATAAATTCTCAGTAAGGGCCTACTAGGTACCAAGTGTGTGTATGTCGGTGGGTGTGTGGGTGCACTGTTGCTCAGTCTTGTTCAATTCTTTGCAACGCCATGGGCTGTAACCTGCCAGGCTCCTCTGTCCATGGAATCTTCTAGGCAAGAATACTGGAGCGGGTTGCCATTTCTTTCTCCAGGGGATCTTCCCAACCCAGGAGTTTGGCAAAATACATCCCTTGCCTTCAAAATACCCATCATCTAAAGAAATGACAGCCTTATGTTATCTGATTAATAATTCCAATAGATTCAAAACTTTTCCATAGATAAGAGGCTGAGGGGTAAAAACAGCTTTGACTGACTTGATATTTTTAATTAAATCATTTTTATTTGAGTATAGTTGATGCACAGTATTATATTGGTTTCAGGTGCAAGATAGCTTCTAATTATTTCAAAATGAAGGGAAGCGGCTCTTAAGGGACACACAGGGAAAGGGCGCTGGCAGAGTGTGTGGACAGTTTGCACCTCTCTGCGCCTTCTCAGTTTGTCACTAGTGTCCACACCCACATGCTAAGCCCCCCTTCAATCCTGAGACTGAATGGGGCCCGAGTGAAATGGAGACGCATGGTAGGACTGCTGTGGAAATGGGTTGTTGCAAATGGATGTCATTCGTGATGGAAAGAATAGACTATTTTCAAATGCAAAAGTGTTCTTGAGTAGTTGAAGCAGTAAACATTACTTAGCCTCCCCCAACCTCCCACAACCCGTATCCTACAATTCGCACAGGATCTTGAGGAATGTGGTGAGGGAGGGGCACGGGATGGAAAAGTGGTTCAGGTCGGGTCAGGGTTGTGTGTGCGCACGTGTGAAGATGCATAGAAAAGACTCCTGCAGAGAAGAGTCTCCCTCTGGCCTCTTGCCCCTCCACCATAGTAAAGACCGAAGGGAGCCAAGCTGAAAGTCTGAGCTTCAGCACAGTCCTGGGAACTGAACCCTCCAAGAGGCCTTTCCATATCTTGCTACCTAGAGGGAACTAGGCTATATCCAAGAGCATCAGTCCCTTTATTGCAGTCTTTCAGGAGGACAAGTAGGGAAGGCATCATCCTTTCCAAGGAGAGGAGGAGGGCAGAGGAAAGACAGTGAGTGAGGGGAAAGACCCATGGAGTAATCTATAAAGGCCTTTAGAAAGCTATTGACAGGGGCCATCCCTGGTGTTCCAGTGGTTAAGATTCTGCCTTCCCATGCAGTGGGTTTGTTCCCTGGCCGGGAAACTAGATCCCACACGCTTCAGGGCGACTAAGTCCATGTGCCCTCAAACTGCAACAAAGACCCAGCTCAGCCAAAAATAAAAAGATAAATCATTTTAAAAGAGAAGTACTGACAAGCCAACACATCAAAAATTATTACAAAAGTCGAAATATCATGGTGCTGGAGAGAATGCTGCAATAGCAGAGTCAATTTAAATCGTTAGTTTCCTGGAAATAACACTCAAAAGAACAATCTGGAAGAAGTGGGTTTCATGACAACGGTAAAAAGGTCAAAGTTTTTCTTTCAACCAAGCTATGGAAGGACTTACACGGCTAAATAAGTAGCCACATAAGAATCAAGGATGTTTTAAGATAGGTCAATATAAAATAAAATGTTTAGAAGAAAATAATGGAAATGAATTTGTAAAGGAAAACCATTTTTTAACCTAATTTTCCAAGAAAAATGAAAATTGCTTTTTAAAATGCATACACTTTGTTCAGAAATGCCATTTAAGGACACTTATTCTAAGGAATTAATTGTACAACTATCAAAAGAGAGCTGTACAAGAGAGCTGTTTATGTACAAAAACATAAACTCTAACTTATTGCAAAATGTCAAAACAGCCTAAAATTTGATTAAAGTATGATACTATCATACTATGGAATATCACATAAAAATTTTAAATATTAACGTGGAAACATATTTACTGATATGAAAAATGTCCATTTATATATTTAAGCGGCAAAAAATATAGTTTACCAAAAAGAACGTTGCATTATTATCTCATCTTATTTATTATATATGTGTCACTATATGTACAAGCAGAAATAGAAATGGAGACAAAGATCATGCAACAAACTTTAATAAAATTATCATTAGAAATACAATTATCATTAGTTTTCTTTTTGCTTATTTGTTTTTTCTTTTTTTTTTACAATGGATATAAATTTCGTAGGATAAAAGCCATTTCATTGTAATGAAAGGAGAGACAGACGAAAATCCTCCGATGTCAGAAGGAGTAATTTAATTCAGAAAAAAAGTTGGCTATTATTGCCAGAGAGGCTTATGGATTTGTGGCATGAATCTTCAGAAAGAGGAATCATTATTTGAATTAGAATACCAGATAAACCAGTAAAAGCCTCACCGTCCTTTCTGGTTCATCCTTCCCCTGACACCGCCCTCCCCGATCCACACAGCAGCGGCTCAGGCAAGTTTCTACAAGCAAATGAGGAAATACATGGTGCTTCCAACACGGTCCCCAAGGCTCTGTGGTTTGAGGGTGAGAGCTGCCCCCGCGAGACCCCTGAGAACGGTCAGCAGGAGCCACACTGAGAACGTGTCCACTTTCCCATCCCAAGAAGCATTTGCTCCGGTGACATATTTCACTGACACACAGAAGCCGCTGACTGCTCATGATGGCTCAGCCTTTGTCAGATTGGCCGAGGTGAGCATGGGCTCGTGTTTTAGAGAAGAATCCATGCTGACAGCTCCATCTCCCCAGTATCCACGGCAGCCTTGACTCCTTCATCCATCACTCCTGTGAGCAGCCTGCGGCTGTCTGGGATTTCACAGGTGTGTGTGTGCATGCGCATGCATGTGTGTGTGTGCGCCTGCACACACGCGAGTGTGCATATATGGGAGAGGTGTTGGAGCACCGCAGGCAGAGAGACTAAAAACCACTATATAGCCTTTCCTCTCTGCAGAAAGCAAGAAGGGACTTCCCTGGTCATCTAGCAGTTAAGACTCTGTGCTGCCAATGCAGGGCGCGTGGGTTCCATCCCTTGTCAGGGAACTAAGATCCCACATGCCCTACAGCTTGGCCAAAAGATTAAAAAAAAAAAAAAAGGCAAGAAAACTCTCATGCAGACACCAGTGGCATCAGATAAGAAACTGCCAGCTCAAGAACCCACAGAACTATTTCTGACCCAGAGGTGCTAAGACAGATGACAATCCACTAATCTCTTCTCATACTATTTCAAACACATGTATTTCTCCAATATACAATTATAGTTACAATATATAATTTGGAAATGACTTTTCCCTCTCTCAAATACTTTGATTTTGTTTCTCAAGATTACACTTTTCATCCCGTTCCCATGTATCTTTCTTGAAAAACCATCTGTTAGCATCTGGACGCAGGGAAAAGGACAGGCACGACGGCAATAAAAAGACAAATGATGACACACTTGCCATGGAATACTGGGGAACTGTCACAGTTTCTCTCTGCCCTCAGTTTTCTCATCAGTAAAGGCAGCTGAGTGAGAATTGCCACCCAGGGACTTCCCTGGCAGTTCAGGGGTTAAGACTACACACTTCCACTGCAGGGGCTGTAGGTCCAATCCCTGGCTGGGGAACTAAGATCCCACAGGCCATCTGGTATGGTCAGAAAAAACAAAAGAATTGCCACCCAGAGTTGGAGGGAAGACAAAGGATGCTGTGTCCGCAGCACCTCATGCCATGTCATAAGCACAGAAGTGACCCAGCCAATGGTCCCTTCTGTCATGACCTGGACACCATTTCTGCAACTGTAAAGAAAATGGGAGATATCTCAAAACTCTTCTATTGATAGATATTCAAATCTTTGGAAACTGCACTGTCATCTCCAAGAGGTATGTAATAACTCATAGCAGAGAGAGACTAAAGCACCAATTAATTAAAAATATCAAGCACTGTGTCCACAAGTCTGCTCCCTGTGTCTGCATCTCCATCGCTGCCCTGGAGGTTCATCAATACCATTCTTCTAAATTCCATATGCATGTGTTAATAACTGTAAGGCAATTGTCCTCCAAGAAATTTTTTTAAGTAAATTCGAAAAAAAAAAAACCACATCGGGTACAACTTCAAATTGTCTTGGATACTGAAACAGCTAGTGACAGGGTCTGTTAAAGACAATGAATTAAGGAATTCACCGAATTCCGTGAAACTCTGTCCTTCCGGTTAAGTGCATCAGGAAATGTTTGATCGTCATTGTTTACTTCAACCTCACCCCTCCCTTCCCAAAATAAACAAAACCAAAATGATTCAGGTGTTCCTTTTGTATTTTTTTCTGCTCAGACTTATGTTGCTGCCTGACCTAAAAGACAGTTTTATCTAACTAAGTTATAGATCATTAAGCTGAAAAAAAAAAGTTTGCCTGTTACTGCTGTTTTACCATCTTGCCCCATCTTGTCTCATTAGCAGAAACTGATTGAGCATGAAGGTGTTCTCTGGCTGTCAGGAGATAAAGTAGGTGCTCTTGGCTTTCATCTGTTCTGAATTCTCCTTGTCTCATTATCTCCCCAAGGTCAGATTCTCTGACACAGCGGCTGCTTGCTTAGCACTTCATTCTGGCAATTACTTGCCAGGCAGCCTTAGCCAGGATAAGATGTCTGGTCTGTGGCATCAAGGCAAGTCTGGGCATCAGAATCCCTGTGCTTGGTCCCCAGCCCACCCACTTTTCCCCGACCCACTCCTTCTTCAGAACCATGGTAATCTATCAAAGATCCTTGAAGTCTATTCATGGTTGCACCCCAGCATCTCCAAGACACCATCCAAGACACTGTGATATTCTAACTGAGTTGCGGTCCCATACAGGTCATAGAGTGATGGCCAGTTCTTGTCTTCTACTGGACAAGTTGTTATATCATAACCCTCACACTTTGGGACCCACCCTAACACCTCATTACTCTGCTTCAGTGAAAGGCACAGAACCGCAAAGCCATACAATCTTGGTTCTTGAATCCATCATCCTTCCTCCATTAATAATTCCTGCTGGGCTCCCTGCTCCTTTGAGAGACTGTCATGAGCAGCTAAGTACGGAGAGAATGTCCCAGGCTCAAGCCCCAGGAGCACAGTTTCAAACAAAGCAGCTTGTGAAGGTGAATTTGGTGACTGGGGCTCTGTCTGAACTGAGTTCCTTCTTGCCTGTGGTGGGCAAAGCCTTTTAGGTATTGTTTATCTTTGTAAAGACTCTGCTCAGAGAAAAGCAGCAAAATAGATCTTAGATATGATTCCTTTAAAGGTGGGTCTCCCCTGGTGGCTCAGTGGTAGAGAATCTACCTGCCAGTGCAGGTTTGATCCCTGGGTTGGAAAGATCCTCTCAAGAAGGAAATGGCCACCCACTCCAGTATTCTTGCCTGGGGAGTCCCGTAGACAGAGGAGCCTGGTGGGCTAGAGTCCATGGGGTTGCAAAGAGTCAGACGTAACTGAACACTCACGCAGGTTAGTAGTCATATTTTTTCTGAAAATCTGGAGAAGAATCTTGGCCATTTGGATTGTATAAAGAGAGACACACCTGCTAGGCAGTATCTTGCTAAAAGAATATGGTTTCTCCTCAGATGAGATGCAAACCCACTGTAAGTATCCACATTCTTTTCCAGATTGAAAAGACAGCACAAATGCACACCCCTCTCTGTGAAGTTGGCGGGACCAAGTCGTCCAAGAGGTGGCCAGAGACCAGGCAGCTGGGCAACCAGGTGCGGGCCTTCATGGGTCGGGCAATCTGCCCACTGGGAGAAATCCAGCCATCTGCCCTCTTTCTAATACAATCCACTGACCCTTGTTTCCCAGACTTAACACGTGCAAACAGAATGGTCCTTGGCCCAAGAATGGATATATAACCATACTTCCTGCCTTCTCCAAACACACATTTCAGGCCACTCTGCTCACAATGGAGCTGCTTCCTACAGCAGCATCTATTCTGTGCTCATCACAAAAATGACCAAACCAAGAGAATTTGAAATATCTTTTTGATTCTTGCCAAGAAATGATGTATGTCCCAAAACTTTGGGTCAGAAAAAGAATTCTCCAGACATCTTTTCCAGGATCACTATTTTAATGCTCCTTATAGTTCTTCACATTTTTGTGCATTGATTTTCCTTTTTTTTCCCTTCAAAGATTCTGTCTTAAATCAGGTAAGAGAAACTAAGGAAGGGATTTATAACACTTTAGTGTGAAGCGGTTTAAATAAAGAGGTTCATATGAGTGTGGCCAAACTAACTATGCTAAACGTCCCCTTGGGAGGGTAAAAGTGGGTAGGCTGGACAACATTATGATTCATTTTATAGGCTTAATATCCTTATAAAGGGATTCTTTTTCTAAGAACTCTGGTCCGTGAATTGTTTTAACAGAAGATGGGGTTTTGTTTGGTTTTGGTTTTGTTTGTTTGCTTGCATAATTGAACTGGGAATGGAAATGTAATAGTGAAATACCTTCTACAGGTTTCCTTCTGTTGTGGCTTTCACATTTTCCATTTGCCCTTTAAGGCACCATTGCATGATCTTGGAAATGAAGCCCAAAGAGAATCTATTACCATAAAACATTACCCAGCAGTCTTATCATATCACTTGACAGTATCACTATAGTTAACGTTGAGTTAGTGTTTCTATTATAAACCCAATTTACTGATGGGGGTGGAGGAGAGGATAGGAAGGAGAGATGGGCTCATATGTCAATGTGTAAAATTACATGAGGCTGAAAGCCGGTTGCCAACCAGTGTAGAGCAAGGGAGAGAATTCTTTCCACCCCATACTTATACTATTGAAAATGAATAGCATAAACATTATCTACCCGTGAGTGCAGTACCATCGTGCTGGCTTGCCCTACTGGTAGGAGGTGGGAGGTACATTAAGCAACTAGAGGGGAAACAAGGTACAGAAGACGGGATAGGAAAAGCTGTCAAGTAGGAAACAGAACTAAGCACTAATTCTGTTTCTCCTGTATCTTAGCCACATCCGCAGCCACTTTACAATTTGCATCAGGAGACATCCATTTCTCCATGTTTAAGATGGAGCCAACAATGCCTCTAGGGCTTCCCTGTGGCTCAGCAATACAAAATCCACCTGCCAAAGCAGGAGAAGCAGGTTCGATGCCTGGGTCAGGAAGATCCCCTGGAGAAAGAAATGACAACCCACTCCAGTATTCTTGCCTGGGAAATCCCATGGACAGAGGAACCTGGTGGGCTACAGTCCATAGGGTCACAAAGAGTGGGACACAACTGAATATACTCTCGCACACTCGCAACAAGGCCTCTGATGATGCCTGAGAGGTCCTGTGAGAAACAAACCAGGTCTGTGTTTAAGTGCACACTGGTGCTCAGGAACCACAAGACAGATAAGCGACACTCTCCTAGCCCTCACCCAGCAAACAGGGTCCCAGATCCTCTGGGTCTGTGGATGGGAAGGTTGCCCCAACACCTGGGTGGCTGTGCCCAGACCTCACTGCCCTGGGTCCACGCTGAGCTTCTCCTGATGCTGCTCTCAACTTAGCAGCTGGAGAATTTCCCAAGCACTGACGGGAGAGGAGGCCCAGGGTCCTCAGCCCACCCTTCAGAGATGAGACTTCCAGACAGCAAGGGGTCCCAGACTTTGACTAAAATGTTAATGACATGTGAATGTAAAATTATATATGATAGGGAAGCCCCCATATAAAATCATATATTTATAATATCATATTTATTATTTTATACATACATGAATTTTATATTTGATGTATTTACATCATATATGTGATTTTTATGTATGTGTTTTAGGTGTGATTTCATGTATTTTACACAATTTTATATAATTTATGTGTGTGTGTGTTAGTTGCTCAGTCGTATCCAACTCTATGACCCCATGGACTGTAGCCTGCCAGGCTCCCCCATCCATGGTATTTTCCAGGCAAGAATACTAGAGTTGGTTGCCATTTCCTTCTTTAGGGGATCTTCCCAACTCAGGTATTGAACCCAGGTCTCCCACATTGCAGGAAGACTTTTTACAGTCTGAGCTACCAGGGAAGCTTAACTTACACATATATATATATAAAAAACTCTTCACGTAAATTTTTTTAATTTACAGTCTTGGCCGACTCTTTGCAACCCCATGGACTATAGCCCATCGGGTTCCTCTGTCTATGAAATTTTCCAGGCAAGAATATCGGAGTGGGTTGCCATTTCCTTCTTCAAATGTACATGTAAAGGTACATATATAAATTTGTCATATATCTCTACACATATTTATTGGGCCTTACCAGTTAACAAGTTTAGGAGCCTGGTGCATTACAGTCCATGGTGTTGCAAAGAGTCAGACATAACTGAGCAACTAACACACACAGCGGTCAAACCTGAGTCTCCTGCATTAGCAGGTGGATTCTTTTACTGCTGAATCATCAGAGAAGCCCTTAAGAAACAAGACTTCAGTCCTAAAAGGAGAAGTCTCCTTTCGGCTGGTGATGGCAGATGTGACAAACAAGGAATGTGGGTATCTCTGTTTGGATATCCATGGTATTTTAGTCTACAATTTCATGTCAATCATCATGGTGGAGTGGACGCGGTGTCCCACTGACCCAAGTCCTCAGTGAGGGAAGCAGCACCGATCCAGGTGGCCAAGAGTGGAGGCTCCAGGGATAGACTGACCTGGGTTCTAAATCCTGGCTCTGTTGCATCAGCCCCATGAACTTGAGCAGGTAAGTTTACCCCTTAAGTTCCAAGTGTTTAGAATATGAAGTGGGGCAGCAATATAACCAATATCCCATTGTGAATGTGAGGATGAAATAAGGTTGAACACGAAAAGAGCTTAACCACATGTTTGTCACCTCATGTGGGCTGGGTCATCATCCTGAAAGGACCGAGGAGGAGGCTGATCCCGGAGGTGGGGCCCCTCAGAAAGTAAGCCCCCTGATATACAGAGTCTCCCTGGAATTCCAACTGAGTCTGAGTCTGTGGCTGGTGCTTTGTAAACCCAAAAGAAAAGTACCTTTTGTCTCTAGTATCAGGAGTGCTGTGCAGAATGGTTATGACTTGCAGTTATGAATCAAGAAGGTAAATCAAAGAAAAAAAGGAATCCTTCTAATTTTCCTATTTGATATGATCTGCACTACATTCGGGCTTTCCAGGTGGCACAGTGGTAAAGAAACTGTAAGGGACATGGGTTCAATCCCTGGGTCAGGAAGGTCCCCTGAAGGAGGACACCACAACCCACTTCAGTATTCTTGCCTGGAGAATCCCATGGACAGAGGAGCCTGGTGGGCTATAGTCCATAGAGTTGCAAAGAGTTGAACACGACTGAAGAGACTGAGCACACACTCACGCACTACATTTGGGCCCCAGCCTACATCAGTGTTGGGTTTCAAAGATGAAATACATTCAGTAAAAAGAACCTATGCTTCCTCTGGAACTTACTGGGTATCAGTATGTCATTTAAACACTTTAGTCTCATTTTCTCACCCGTAAAATGGGATGCGTAATCACAAAAATAATATGAAAACTAGCTATGTGGAGGATCAAAGAGAAACCATATGTGAAGGTAGTACTTGGCCAGCTCTTCTTCTTAACTGAAAATTTCATTTCTTAAATAGTCATTTTCTGGCACCTACTCATAATAAATCTTCTTTCCCAAAGGGAAAGTGATTTTTCTAGTCAAGTAGGAGAGATCTCCAGGAATCTGAGTGATCATAGGCTTTCCATTGATTTGAAACTCTCCCATTGTGGAAACATAAGCTGGGGTCTCCAGAAATGTAGCCTGGAAGCTTTGTCCATGGCTCACTGTGGACCACACCCATGCTTTCCTTGACAACAATCAACACCATCAACCTAAGCATAGCAGCACATGAGTACCGCTGTCTCTTTATAAGCTACTGCTCTTTTTAGTCTCTCTCACAGAAGCCAAACAGAAAACACCATTTCTCTTCTTTTCAAGAGGGTTAACACTATACCACTGCATTGATTAATGTGCCAGGGGTAGGAATATACCAGGATATAATGATTCCACAACCTTACCCCAAATACAGAGGAGACTTACTGAAACTGCCCTTGGGACCCCCAAGATTGCTGGTACCCAGTCCACAAGTGAACCTACCGGGCCGCAGACAATTTGCAGCACGCTGCGGGTTTGTCCCTCAGGACTGTATGGCTGGTCTTCCCTGCCTAAGGGCTCTGTCTGGGGTCATAGGAGTTGTAGGTCCCTCGGTGCAAACCATAAAGCAGAGGAATTTCATGCCTGGGGGTAGTTCTCCATCAAAGGGGGATGGGAATAGCACAAAAAATGCCCAGTCTCCTCATTAATTGGAGAATTCACAGGGGATTCCCTCACGGCTTTTCAGAGCCTGACTCCCCAAGCCCATCGAGTTGCCCCAGTGGTAACTGGGTCACTGGGCTTCCCAGGCGGTGCTAATGGAAAAGAATCTGCCTGCCAATGCGAGAAGCACAGGAGACGCGGGTTCGAGGTTCGGTACCTGGGAATATCCCCTGGAGGAGGGCATGGCAACCCACTCCAGTATTCTTGCCTGGAGAATTCCATGGACAGAGGAGCCTGGGGGGCTACAGTCCATAGGGTCACAAAGAGTCAGACACAACTGAAGCGACTAAGCATGCATGCACAACCTGGTCATTAACAGGCTGACTGGCTTTTCTCATTTCTGTGCCTCAATTACCCTATTCCTCCCCTCCTGCTCCTGGTAGCCTCCTCCCAAATAAACCCTGGAGCCGAATCTGTCTTTTAGGATCTGCTGTTGGCAGGACTCAAGCCCCCAAATCCTGATTCTCTAGATACTTTCACTCCACAACGATCTCTGAATTGGTTAGAAAGAAAGTAATAATTCACCCAAAAAAAAGTGTGAAAAATAATTGCACGAATTTGTCATTGGGTTGTTTGAATGTAAAGCTTCTTAACTTCTGTCAAGTCACAAATCCTACTGGATTTTCCCAGTATGCAAGAATGTCAAACAAACCCTTAATCGCCTTGTTAACAACTGTAGTCAAATTTTCTGTTGTAGGAAATAAACATCTCAAACACATCTTAAGGTAATGATCTATTTAATGCAAAGGGAACAATTAAAGTTTGTTTAGCCAATGAACTAAATCAACATACAATGTTTCCTAAAGGTCTTCATACTCCATCATATCTCCAAAATTAGAGATAATCACAATAGGCAACTTCCTTTTCACATCCTTTATTAAATATATCAAACTGGTAAAGACTGAAGAAACTCTCACTGCTTGCCCAAACTTACTAACGAAATGTTCTGTGCTTAGTCGTTCACTCGTGTCCGACTCTTTGCGACCCCATGGACTGTAGCCTGCCAGGCTCCTCTGTCCATGGGATTCTCCAGGCAAGAGTACTGGAGAAGGTTGCCATGCTCTTCTCCAGGGGATCTTCCCAACCCAAAGATCAAACCCAGGTCTCCTGCCTTTTACAAAATCCAATTCCTGGTTTTGATTTTTCCTGAGTGCAGAGGAACTTCTTGTTTATACACTTGAAAATTTAGGCACTGCAGTAATAATGCAGTTTACTGATGAATAATTGCTTTTTTGGTTCCTTTGACTGTTAGCCAAAACATAATTCTTATTAATAAGGAAACTCAGCAAGTGGAGAAATGAGGGAAGAATGGTTTAAAAGCCTTTCATTTCTAAAATGTTTTATTCATATTGCTTTATATTTTTATACACTTAATTTACTGATCTGACTCGCCCTTGATTTTAAGAACTATAAACTCTTGAAAGCATAACTGTCATCATAGCACAGGCAGCATTATCTTACACTTGTCATCTTTCCAATTAGATAATAGACATACAGAAACTGATCTTATTGTGACACTGCCCTGTGTGTAGTAAATTTCATGATAACAAATCTTTGTATTTTAATATATAGGCCTTGAAAAAATGTATATGCAGCTAACTCCAGGAGGTTTTGATGCTTCAAAATGCAGAGTTCTTGTCATGAACAAATGGTTTACTAACCAGCACATTAAATGCTCTCCTTTGAAGGAAAAGCAGTCCAACAACTAGGACAATGATTCTGCAGGAGAGTGACCCCTTTAAGAGAAACATCAACAACCTCAGATATGCAGATGATAACACTGTAATTGCAGAAAGCAAAGAGGAACTAAAGAAGCTCTTGAGGAGGGTGAAGAAGGAGAGTGAAGAAGTTAAGTGTTAGTCCCTCAGTCGAGTCTGACTCTGCGACCCCATGGACTATAGCCTGCCAGGCTCCTCTGTCCATGGGATTTTCCAGGAAAGAATACTGGAGTGGGTTGCCATTTCCTTCTCCAGGAGATCTTCCTGACCCAGGGATCGAACCCAGGTCTCTTGCATTAAAGGCAGACTCTTTACCATTTGAGCCACCAGGGAAGCCCCTTGATGAGGGTGGAGGAGGAGAGTTAAAGAGCCGGCTTAAAACTAAATATTAAAGAAACTAAGATCATGGCATTGGGCCCCATTACTTCCAGGCAAATAGAGGGGAAAAGGTGGAAGTTGTGACAGATTTTCTCTTCTTGGGCTCTAAAATCAGAGGATGATGACTGCAGCCATGAAATCAGAAGGCAACTGCTTCTTGGCAGGAAAGCTGTGACAAACCTAGACAGTGTGTTGAAAAGCAGAGACATTACTCTGCTGACAAACGTCTGTACAGTCAGGGCTATGGTCTTCCCAGTGGTCACATACAGTTATGAGAGCTGGACTGTAAAGAAGGCAGAGCTCCAAAGAATGCATGACTTTGAACTGTGGTGCTGGAGAAGACTCCTGAAAGTCCCTTGGACAGCAAGGAGATCAAACCACTCAATCTTAAGGGAAATCAACCCTGAATACTCGTTGGAAGGGCTGATGCTAAAACTGAAGCTCCAGTATTTTGGTCATCTGATGCGAACAGCCAATTTATGGGAAACTCCCTGATGCTGGGAAAGATTGAGGGAGGAAGGAGAAGAGGGTGTCAGAGGATGAGATGGCTGGATGGCATCACCAATGCAATGGACATGAACTTGGGCACACTTTGGGAGGTGGGGAGGGACAGGGAGGCCTGGCACGCTGAGTCCTTGGGGCCACTAAGAGTCAGACATGACTGAGCAACTGAACAACACCTTTAAGAAGAGATGCATTTGATCATCACACTGCATTCAGTGAGGTCAAATAGTATAGGCTAATCCTGAGATGTTTTTACTGTACTGCTGATGAAGCCATTTGATTATCTTTGGGCTTCCCATCTTCTAGAACTGAAGGTCAGACCAGCATATTTCTTGCTAATTTTACACAGTGCAGCGCTGTCTAGAAGAAAGTAGAATGCGGTGGATTTCGTCTGCCCCTGGATCCAGTTGAGGTTACATTTCTATAAGCGCTGAAATGATGCACGCTTGGAGCTCCACCTTCCGAGATAGCTCCATCATCCACAGGGGTCCTCGGCCACTTGCTGGGTACCCAGATGTGTTGTCTCAGGTCCACGTGTGCTCTCCCACTGCTGCCCAGTACTCTATGTGGGCACACAGCTATGCCCCCCACAGTCCCGACTAGGGCTGTCTCCCTTGCATCCTCAGTTTTCACTCCCAGTGATGCCAGACTCTCCCAGGGTTCTACTGCTCAGTATGGAAAACTGATCCCCCCTCAGAGCATCCCCCACTGGTCCTGGCATCTTACCAAGTCTCTCAGGAAGTCAGTTCCTTCAGTGTCTGGCTTGCAGCTCCCAACCCAACCAAACAGAAATCTCACCAGGGGGAAAAGAAAAACATTTTCTCTACATCTTCAGATAAGAAAAAAAAAATCTGTCTTGAGGGACCTGAACACAGAGAAAATATAATTCCTCTGTATTGAGTATCAGGTGAGTCATCTGGAGTGATATCAACTCAAACAGCTTCCCTAGGGGCCATTCTCTCCACAACTGAAGGGTTCAATAATCCCCTTTAAAGGGACTCTCCCAGATCAAAGGAACAGACTGTCCTAAATCTCATATTTTCCAACACAGAATGAAAAAATTCTTGCAGTGTGAAATTCTGACTTTGCTCTTAACCTTCTGCCTTCCCTGTTAATACATTAAATTGTAGGGACACATTTCAAAAACATTCGGGCAATTTACCAAGCTCTGCATCCCACCTCTCCCCCAATTCCCTGCTCATCAGTCTGGAAAGAGAGTTCAATTCTTAGCTACGTATGCTGCACGAACCACCACATTCCCCTTCGAGGATGCAGTTTACATTTATGCACGCTAAATTGCTTCAGTGAGTCTGACTCTTTGCAATCCCATGGACTGTAGTCCACCAGGCTCCTCTGTTCATGGGATTCTCCAGGCAAGAATACAGGAGTGGCGTCTTGCCATGCCCTCCTCCAGGGGATCCTCCCAACCCAGGGACTGAACCCATGCCTCTTATGTCTCCTTTGGCAAGTGGGTTCTTTACCACAAGCACCACCTGACGCCCATAGCTTACATTTAACCTGGCCCTTTGTTTACAGAATCTTTAAGATTATTGCCAAACTAATGCTTATCTGGAAAAAAAATGGTAAATAAAATAAGCAACATTATGACTCAGTATATGATCTTTAGAACAGTTTCTCTATTGCACCCTTTTTAATTTAGAATTTCACCATCAGATCCTTCCACAATTAAAATTAAATAGTGAATATTCTCATAAATTATGAAAAGGAATTTATCTCAATATTATGATCTTGATATGAACATATGAGCACAAAAATGATCTATGCTCATAATCAAACATTTGGACATTAGAGAAAATTGAAGAGACTACAATACCAGTCTATAGCTATCCACTATTCACATTTGAGACATTTCAATGGTTCTCAACAAACTAACTTGTAGAGGTAAGATCTTATAGTTCTGTAATTCCACAATCTGCTTTCTTCACCTCAAGTATATGATTAGAATCTAACTCTGAGTCAAATGTTTTGAAATGCTTTTTAATGGCTCTGTAATATTCCATAAATAAGCAAACCATAGTTTACTTACGTATTACCCTACTGTTAAACATATAGATTATCTTGTTTTTAGCTAGCATAAAAAAAGTTGTAAAGGTTAGCTTTATATGTAAATCTTTATCAGCATTTCAAATTATTTCCCTAGAACATACTCTGTGAAGTGGGATTGAGGATATAGACTATCTGGCTATAAATTGTCAAATTGCTTTCCGTAAAGTACAACAATTTACAATCCCACAAATATAGGAGTGCTTATGTAATGCGTTTCTATCACCTTTGAATATCATCAGGAAGAAGTCTCCTACCTCTGGTCAAGACAGAGTAACAAAGGACTGAATTTATCTTCCCACCAAAAATAACTGAAAACATTTGAACCTCCCCAGGCACAGTTTCTATTGACTGCTTTTTCCACTCTATGGGCCATACTTGTCTTTCTTTGCATGTCTTATATACTTCAGGCTTCCCTGGTGGCTCAGATGGTAAAGAATCTGCCTGCAATGCAGGAGACCTGAATTCAGTCCCTGAGTTGGGAAGATCCCTTGAAGAAGAGACTAGCAATCCACTCCAGTATTCTTGCCTGGACAATTGCATAGACAGAGGAGCCTGGAGGGCTATAGTCCATGGAGTCCCAAAGAGCTGGACACAGTTGAGTGACTAACACTTACTTACTAACTTACAATATACTTCTCAAAAACTGGATGTTTTAAAAAATGGCAATTCTGCAAATTAGATTCTACCCCCTTCTTAAGGTTTATTTTTTGCTACTATTTGTTGTTATTTGTTATTTTACTAACTTTTCTGAACTGATTCTATAAAACCTGTATTTGTCATGTGTGACCACTAGCATCTTTCCTCATTTACCTCATTTACAGAGATTTCTCATGTGTCTGGAGCCAATGAGTTTCCTAGTTTTTGCCAAGGGACTCCATGGATGTGTTGATGCATGCCTTCAATACTGAGTCAGGCAGTTTATAACTCTGCCTTAGCCTTCACTTTCTATTTGTATAAAGTCCATAGGTAAGAACTTAGGGCTTTGGCTGATCCTTACTGAGTATGCTCACAGCTCTGGGCATGTACACAGCTTCACATATATACATTAATTTCTAGATTTCCAGAAATATGTTACAGCTTTTCCAAGCTCCTAGGAGACATCTCATCCCCAGCTTTTCCTTTTAAGCTTTTTGGTTAGCCTATTTGCCCCAAATGTTATTTACCACCTTCAGTTCAGTTCAGTCGCTCAGTTGTGTCCGACTCTTTGCGACTCCATGAATTGCAGCACGCCAGGCCTCCCTGTCCATCACTAACTCCCAGAGTTCACCCAAACTCACGTCCATCGAGTCGGTGATGCCATCCAGCCATCTCATCCTCTGTCATCCCCTTTTCCTCCTGCCCCTAATCCCTCCCAGCATCAGAGTCTTTTCCAATGAGTCAACTCTTCGCATGAGGCGGCCAAAGTACTGGAGTTTCAGCTTTAGCATCATTCCTTCCAAAGAACACCCAGGACTGATCTCCTTTAGGATGGACTGGATGGATCTCCTTGCAGTTCATGGGACTCTCAAGTCTTCTCCAACACCACAGTTCAAAGGCATCAATTCTTCGGCACTCAGCTTTCTTCACAGTCTAACTCTCACATCCATACATGACTACTGGAAAAACCATAGCCTTGACTAGACGAAGCTTTGTTGGCAAAGTAATGTCTCTGCTTTTGAATATGCTATCTAGGTTGGTCATAACTTTCCTTCCAAGGAGAAAGTGTCTTTTAATTTCATGGCTGCAGTCATCATCTGCAGTGATTTTGGAGCCCCAAAAAATGAAGTCTGACACTGTTTCTACTCTTTCCCCATCTATTTCCCATGAAGTGATGGGACCAGATGCCATGATCTTAGTTTTCTGAATGTTGGGCTTTAACCCAACTTTTCCACTCTCCTCTTTCACTTTCATCAAGAGGCTTTTTAGCTCCTCTTTGCTTTCTGCCATAAGGGTGGTGTCATATGCATATCTGAGGTGATTGATATTTCTCCTGGAAATCTTGATTCCAGCTTGTGCTTCTTCCAGCCCAGCATTTCTCATGACATACTCTGCATATAAGATAAATAAGCAGGGTGACAATATACAGCCTTGACATACTCCTTTTCCTATTTGGAACCAGTCTGTTGTTTACCACCTTAGGCACATACAATGTTAAACAATTGCCCCAGACTACTTTGACAAATACCCTTGGGGTAAAGCTGCTCTGCGCCAAGTGAGCTATAATTGTAAACCTCTTTTTCAAGGTGACCAAGGAACTGGGGAGAATGGGAATTAGGCAGGTTAAAATGTCAGTGTTCTTAGTGAAACTGAGTCATCTTTCTCGAATAAACATCTCCAGATTGCTCCAAGCTCTTTGCTAATTGCCAGATTTCTGAAAAAGTTGACTTTGACTTCTTTTGCCAGTGTTTTCATTGCTTTAATGGAAGAAAGATTTCTTGGGGGTAGTTACTATCTCGGGTTTCCCTGATTGCTTCCATCACTTCATGGCAAATAGAAGGAGAAAAAGTAGAAGCAGTGACATATTTTATTTTCTTGGGCTTCAAAATCACTGCAGACAAGAACTGTAGATGACATTAAAAGATGCTTGCAGCTTGGAAAAAAAGCTATGACAAACCTAGACAGTGTATTAAAAAGCAGAGACATCATTTTGCCAACAAAGTTCCGTATAGTCAAAGCTATGGGTTTTCCAGTAGTCATGTACGGATGTAAGAGTTGGACCATAAAGAAGGCTGAGCACCAAAGAATGGATGTATTTGAACTGTGGTGCTACAGAAGACTTTTGAGAGTCCCTTGGACTGCAAGGAGATCAAACTAGTAAATCCTAAAGGAATTCAATCCTGAATATTCATTGGAAGTACTGATGCTGAAGCTGAAGCTATAATACTTTGGCCACCTGACGTGAAGAGCCAACTCACTGGAAAAGACATCGACGCTGGGAAAGATTGAGGATAGGAAGAGAAGGGGGCAGCAGAGAATGAGATGGTGAGATAGCATCACTAAGTCAATGGACATGAATTTGAGCAAACTCTGGGAGACAGTGGAGAACAGCAGAGCTTGGTGTGCCACAGTCCATGAGTTCCCAAACAGAATATTCTTAGCAACTGAACAACAGCAACAACTTAACTACCCCATTTTTACTGAAGTCCCATCCCCATCCCCCAGTGCAATGCATATTGTTTTTACTCATTTGTTTCAGCAAAATTTTGCTCAATTTTGAAATCTTAAGTTTTCCTTGGAACCTCATTTAATATACATTATTAATAAAAATTTTTTATTTACACCTATGCATACATGTAATTTTGTACAAGTAGCATTTTACAAAAGGAAGCATTTTATCCACAAAATCCCCCAATAGTCATGTACTTACACACAAGTGAAAACATCCCTCACACAATGCCTACTGTCCCTCAGTGTTTATTAACTTCTGTTCCTACATGCTCAACTGGCTTGCCTCTAATAATGCAAGAGAAACAAGTAGAAGCTAAAATGTGGTAGAAGCAGCAATTTCTGCAAGAATGATGACTCTACCACCTCATGCCACCGCCCTTCAATCTTCATCAGAAATTCTGACCTTCGGTAGTTGAAGAGAAACAAAACTGGAAATGCAGTAAGGCTCTTTTCATATCTCTCTATGGGGAGAAATAGAAGACAAAGTTTTTAACATACTCAGAGCAGCTTCTGGTGTGGCCTATGCTTCTGTGTGGCTCGTTCAGGTCATCCAATTCTTAATCTGCCTAATGTGGCTTCTTTAGCTTATAGACTTTACAGCAAACCTAGGAAAATTTCCACTGTACGAGTCAGAGTGAAAGTGAAAGTCACTCAGTCATGTCCAACTCTTTGCAACAGTCCATGGAATTCTCCAGGCCAGAATACTGGAGTGGGTGGCTGTTCCCTTCTCCAGGGGATCTTCCCAACCCAGGAATTGAACCCAGGTTTCCTGCATTGCAGGCAGGTTTTTTACTGCCTGAGCCACCAAGGAAGCCCAAGAATTTTATATTGCTAATGTTGGGCCAACTTCAGGTGCTAATTACTAACAAGAAAATGTGTGAAACCTCAAAATATGCAAATGAAAAAAAGTGAAGTCTATTTGCATCAAACCTACCTTTCAATGCTATTCCTCTTGAAGCAGCATGATGTTATTCAACAGCAAGGATTGAAAAGCACTGAAGCAGTATTGCCTAATAGTAAGATGAGACACATTTGGGGTTTTCTTTTTCAGCAGTAACTCTAGAAGGCCCTTGTACCAGTGCTTATAAAACATACCAGGGAAGATCCCTGGCTCTGGATGCAGCCTGCTAGAACCTGAGCAGGGTTCATTTTAAACACAATAATAACTTTGTGGACTAGACAGCATTCATGTAACTGAAAACAACATATGGTCTTCAATAAAATGAAAGGCACCCCAGGAAAGGGCAGCTCTGAAGAATATTTTTAAGGAATAGGCATGAAATTAAATTCAACATTCTTTTCCTAACACACAAAAAAAACCCAGAAATGCTTATTTGTCTTTGTTATTCTAAGAAATTCATGAGGGGGAAATTTTATGTGACTGTACCTTCTCCCCCGTGAAAGAAAACAATGTTCAGAGTACCCCTTAAACCACAAAGATAAAAGAGAAGCAGAACATGTAAGAGCTATTAGAAGCTATAAGATTTCAACTTATGACACAAAGGTGACTCTCATCAACCCCTAACTGCCAATTGAATTTTTGTATCAGCAATATCTCTAGTCTGTCACAGAATCCATCTTAAAAGTTTGAGAAATCATGCTTTTCAAATATTCGTCTTGGGGACTTCCCTGGCAGTCCAGTGGTTAAGACTTCACCTTTCAATGCAGAGGGGTGTAGGTCTGATCCCTGGTCAACAACTACGATTCCACATACCACGTGGTGTGGCTAAAAAAAAAAGAAAAAAGTAATAGAATAACAGGAACTGATCATTGGTGCTGTACCCAATCCCAGGCAGAGCTGTGGACATCCACACACACTACTCGCCTGGGTGTCTCTCTCCCTCCTGAAAATTCTGCACAGCGATTTTCAGGAGCAATCATTTACATTAGGATGTAACATGGAGCTGTAAAATGTAGTCATGGAAACCATTATGGCAGAGAGAAAAAGAGAGATTTGGGGATTTAGTGAGTCTTCTTGATTTTTCAAATACAATGGTCCCCTTAGCAAAATAAGTTGGGCCATATGGTGAACTGTGTGTGGTAATTTTCTAAGCTTGCAAATAGAATTCTGCAAAATGTGATCAACTGCTAAGTCACTGCACTCCGAGTAAGCCCAAATTCTACTCCTGCTCACTATTTCCAGGGGTACTAGATGCCAACACTACACATACTGCAAACAAACAGACAACACTCAGGATTTAATTTTAAAAACCGTCCAGTAAAGATGCATATATAGGATAAATGTTCACTGAAATTATTCAACCTGAAAAATAGAGAAATAGTTGGTTTCAGAAGGCCATAGACTTCTTTGAAAACTCAGTTGATAATCTCTCTGAAACTCAAAACTGCCCTGGATTCATTCTTTCCTTCTCTCCACCACCTACACTCCATAATATTGCCATTATTCTCATCTAAAAGTGCACATTTTCTATGTCTTTAAATGTAAGGCAGTCTTTTCTACAAACAAAACAATCATAAAATCTCAGTGATAATAAACAGCAAATATATCAGTGGTTCCAGCCTCCATAGTGTTTGTCTTTTCCTGTTGTTTATGAACATGTAACTTCACATTCCTATTTTGCAGATTCTTTTCATTACTTACCCCTTCTCCCATTAAAGTCTTTTATCAGACATTCCATGCCAGCTGAAGTTCTTAATATAGATAGTATTTATGAAAGTCTTTAAAAAATATAAGGAAAATCCCAGAATGACATTTTGGGGTTAAAGTTGAGTGAAATGAGGCCAGTGGGATCTCCAAGGTTTTTCTAAAACCAAACCAGAGAGGCAGGAGATGTCATTCCTCTGAATACATCTGCTACCATTTGGACTCTGCTCCAGTAGCAGGTATAACTGAAGACAGTGTGGTGAAGGATGACTTTAATTTAGCTGGTAGAATATGCCATGATCTTACTTGCTCAAACCATGATTTGCTAAGTCAACCACTTTTGTAACTGATGAACCTATTTCTGCAAACTCATATAACTACAATGGGTTCACAGAGCACCATCATGGACAAGCTGTTCTACAAGAGGTACCAGACAGGCCCTTCATCTTCAATTTCAGTAACACTGGACAAAAGGCTTGCAAACACATGAGAGGTTAGATTCTGGAGTTAGTTAGGGGACTATTTCTCATCAACAGGAAAGGTCATTGAAACTCCAAGAACTACAGCCTTTAATTAAAAAAGAAATATCTTGCCAAATTAAAATTAAAATCAAAATTTGCAGGCCACTGTTTTATCTCCTGTTTCCAGTCTACCTACTGATTGCACACAGCTACACACAAGAAATGTTGAAAAAAACACACTGATCAAGTCCTAAGTTCTTGCCTAATGTTTAATTTTTTTCATTTTTGTAGTTATCATCACCCACTTTATGGATCAAAGCATTGTCGTGGCAATGGGGCTTGCATAACTCAATGAAGAATTGATGCTTTTGAACTGTGGTGCTGGAGAAGACCCTTAAGAGTCCCTTGGACAACAAGGAGATCAAACCAGGCAATCCTAAAGGAAATTAACCCTGAATATTCATTGGAAGAACTGATACTGAAGTTGAAGCTCCAATACTTTGGCCACCTGATGAGAAAAGCCAACTTATTGGAAAAGAGCCTGATGCTGGGAAAGACTGACGGCAGGAGGAGAAGGGGGAGGCAGATAATGAGACGGTTTGATAGCATCACCGACTCAATGGACATGAATCTGAGCAAACTCCAGGAGATAGTGAAGGACAGGGATGCCTGGTGTGCCACAGTCCATGGGGTCACAAAGAGTCAGACGCAACTTAGCGACTGAACAGCTACAACAATTATCCGCAGTTTCAATATCTACCTGATATCTCATTCTCACTGAACAGGATGATATTGAAGGCCAACAAAAAGCAAAGGGACTATTCCAGGCATGTGGATACAAGTATATCTCCACCACTTGCTCACTGATTCATTTGATGTCAGTCTTATTCTTATCTGAGGCTCTCAGATACCAAGAGCTTTGGTTTATTTGAAGGCATCTTCCAAACTGAACAAGAAGAGCAAAGTCATCTGGTTCTGCATTCATCGTTCAAGTATAATGGAGAGAATTAAAGATTGATGGAAGCAGATGAGGTGGGCTGGGGTCAAGTGAGCCATCATGACAGCAAGTCAATGTCCCACTGTGGGGAAAAGACCAGAGAGGCAAACAAGTGTTAAATTGTAGGGTTCTTGGAATGCTAGGTTGGCAGTTTTCCCTCACTAACTGTTTTAAGGAAGAAAAATGACATGATCTACAAGACCTCTTTGGAGAGACCTAAGTCTGGCTGCCAGGATGGTT
>NW_011494839.1:3658417-3660152 GCF_000754665.1 Bison bison bison | reverse complement strand
GGGGGGTCGACAGACATCAAGCAGACTAAACTTAGTGATTAACTGTATAAATTTATAAATTTCTAATAAAATCATAAGATGCATAAATGCAATAAGGCATCATAATGACTCTTTTATTTGTTTATGAAATATGAAAAATACAGAGAAAAACGTGAGTATCCATTCACTTACCACCCAGCTTAAGATATAAAATGCTATAGATATGAAGTCCACTATATGCCCTTCCCCAAATCCAATTTCTCCTTCTTGCTCACAGGCTACCTCTATCCTAAATGTATTAAATTTATCCACATTCTCTTTTTTCTCTTCCCCTCATCCCTTTCCTTGTCTGCTGTCACCACTATGCTTCTTTAGTAAAGAAATACTCTCTTGCTAAGCCACAGATTTAAATATTTGCCTGTAGTGTGTCTGAATTTTGGATGAATTTTCTAACTGGCTTCCTTCTCTACACATCGCCATGCTCCCATGATGGTCCCAGCAATCCCCTTCTTCACATGACATAAAACTACATATCTTTCTCATTTGTTCTGACATGGTCATGACACTGGTCATAAATCAATTATTTGCCAGTTACTCTGCTAAGGACTAGAAATACAATAGACATGATAAGTTCATTGTAATCACTGAGTAGGTATTTGTTGAATGAGTGAATAATAAGACTCTATTCCTGCCCTGAGCACATACATACATGTTCAGTCACTTCAGTCATGTCCAACTCTGTGTGACTCCATGAACTGTGGCCCACCAGGCTCTCTGTCCATGGGATCTCCTAGGCAAGAATGCTGAAGTGGGTAGCCATTTCCTTCTCCAGGGGACATTCCCAACCCAGGGATCAAACTCAGGTCTCTTACATCTTATGCACCAGCAGGCAGATTCTTTACCATTGAGCCACCTGGGAAGCCCACCCCATAAAGGTGAGTCCCGTGGTTTATTCCATGGTACATCAGAACGTTATCACTTAATCTGATGACTTGTCACTTAATCATTTCTAGACCACTACCATTCTTGCAACTTTACAAGGTAAAGGCATAAAGAAAATATGCTTACTTGCCAAGATGAGAACCACCCCCCCACATGGAAGATATTGCAGTTCTGGTCAGACAATATCCACTTCCCCCAGAGTGGCAGTGGAAAGACATCACCAGCTCATCACCAGACATCAACTCGGGCCCCACCTTGACCAATGCCTGGAAGCACTGTGCATGCGAGGACCACTCCAGAAAGACTTTCCTGCCTCCCCACTTCTAACAGTGGGGACTTGCCTTGACTGTGAGGTGGAGAAGGACTACTTACTTATCATAGTTATCCAACGATAATAATGGTCATAGAAAAACTAATAATAATGACTAGCATATATTGAGCACTTACTATATAAGTGATATGCATATAAAATTCACATGTGGCATCTTATGTAATCCTTACAGACTCTCCACGGAACATCAGGTCTCACCCGCTTCAGATCTAAGGACTCTACAGACTGAAAGTGAGGGGATGGAAAAAAGGTATTCCAAGCAAATGGAAATCAAAAGAAAGCTAGAGCAGCAATACTCATACCAGACAAAACAGACTTGAAAATCAAGTGACAAATCCTCTACGCCCAAGGATAATAACACCATTCAAAAGTGTGTATTATATTGGGGTTTTCTGTAAATTCAAAGTCAGAGATGCTCTTAGAATATTTCTAGGAAACCAATATATTTTGAACACCATGTATTAAAACAAAAAAAAAAAGTTT
>NW_011494839.1:3657520-3658121 GCF_000754665.1 Bison bison bison | reverse complement strand
TGGCAACCCACTCCAGTACTCTTGCCTGGAAAATCCCATGGACTGAGGAGCCTGGTAGGCTACAGTCCATGGGGTCGCAAAGAGTTGGACAGGACTGAGCAACTTCACGTTTGTTCACATTGGTGCCATGAGCCACTAATTATTGGCAAAACAGTAGCAATAATAACAATAATAGCATAAAGACTGAGAATGGGAAAGTCTGGGCAGGAGAAAAGTGATCCTTGGTGGAGGAGAAATCGATCAATGCCAAGTTCAGGGATTATATTGACTGCATTGCTCATTTGTTTAGTAGGCAACCAACAGCAGGTAAGGACTCACCTTCTCTCCACCTGCCACACCAGGCAGTGGTTCCCTATCTTCTGAGGCAGCAAGCCCTGGGCTGTGATTTATGTTAGCAACAGAAGTTTCATTTCCATGGTTCCCTTATGATTTCTAGAGACAATTATATATATATATATTTTAAAGCTTGGCTGATTTTATTCATGGATTCCACCCAATAGTTGACACATTACAAGTGGCGTAAGTCCACATTTTGTAATGTGTATCAACATCTCACAGTTATGAAGTACTGCATTATTAAGCAGAAAGGTCTTTTTAAAAT
>NW_011494839.1:3653185-3657420 GCF_000754665.1 Bison bison bison | reverse complement strand
AATGATGCATCTGTGACAATCCAGCTCAGGGCACCCAACTGTGGGCTCCTGTTGCTTATGGGAACCAGGATATCTCATTGGTCTTTGCTGGCTGAGGCCTCACAGAGGTCCCCCCAGGACAGCACAGAGGCAAACTGGCAATTAGTCTCATCTCAGGTGACAGTGCCAATGGGTGGCAGAGGCTGCAAAGAACATGCATTCATGGAAGAGAAGGACTCAAACAAACTCTCAGGACATGTGGCCTACTCTTTGGTATTTTTTAGGACATAATAATTAACTCTGTTTAGGCACCACCTTCTCAAGAAGAATTTCTGCAGAAGGTATACTATGTAGGCTGGATTTTTAAAGAAAAATAAGAATTCACCAGGTGGCAAAGTGGGTGAAGGCCCAGCAGATGGAAAAACATAGAGGCATTAGAATGTTCTCCGCCTTGGTCGAGACGAGTTGTGAGGTTTACATGCATTTTTATGTGAGATCATAATATTTATCAGTTTGTGTAGGGATTATTTTTTAAGTTCTTGAAATACCATTTAAAATGGTAATCTCTTACATATATGGGCTGCATTTATTTAATCACACATTAATTGTGAGGAGTTAGGTTTCTCCCAACTTTTCTGTATTATAAACAAGCCTTCAAATAATATCTCTGTGTATAAATTTCCATCTGATTTTCTGATAATTTATTTAGAGACTATTCCCAGAAGTGGAAAATACTCAGCAAAGGGGAATGGAAATACAGGACCTTCTAGATGTGTATTGACAAATTGCTTTCCAGAAAAGCTTGCATCATCTGACTTTCCATCCACCTATTAGACATTTGGGAGCATTAATTTGATCAAAACTTGCTAACGGAATTGAGCTAAAATTTTTATTTCTTTGAACATTTTCTTCCTAATATGAAACGGTCATTTGTTCATTAAGTAGTAACATCTCTCTTCTTTTGGAGAAGGTACTCTGACAGGGAGAATATCAATTTTTCTATTGCATCTACCCACAATGTAAAGAGTGGAAAGGATTACTGCCCACCATTCTGACCTGGTCTAAAGGGATAGAGCAGGAGCGAGTAGAGGGACTTTAATTCCCAAACTTCTGCCTGGTGTTGGAATAACAAATGTTGCTGAGTCTGTTGCTTGATAAGTCTCAGAGCATGACCTAGAAGCAGAAGGATGAGGAAATAAGAATGGACATTGCTCTGCCTGATAATGTAATGCTTCCGCCTTGCCTGTAGGAAAAATCTCTTCTTATTATCTAAAAAGTACTGTCTGCTGTTGGGTGATGTGTATGTGTGTTCTTTTCACAATTATATGCCCAATTTTACATGGTCACATGGCACAGAGGCTGAACTCAGAATAGCTGAGGGATTAATAAGTATTTGTCGGCATCAAATGTCAAATTGCTTGCTAAGTTGTGTGTGACCCTTTGCAAGCATGGGGACTATAGCCCTCCAGGCTCCTCTGTGCATAGGATTTCCCAGGCAAGAATACTGGAGCGGGCTGCCATTTCCTCCTCTAGAGGATCTTCCTGACCCAGGGATCAAACCCACATCTCCTATGTATCCTGCATAGCAGGTAGATTCTTTATCCTCTGAACCATCAGGGAAATTTTAAATGCCCTATCCAGGAACTAAAACAATAAGCACAAGTCTTATCATTTTCTAGCTCTTGATTTAGACTTTATTTTCTTTTACACTGACTTCATTCTCAGTCAGGCTTTCTCCATGGACCTGTCCACGTGGACCTCACCAGCTCCATACTTTCTGGGACTTTTAGTGTCTAAGATCTCAAAAAGAGAGGGTGCCTCTTTTTCAATCACTTTTCAATCATTTCAGGATAAGTCCTACAGAGGACTTTGACACATCTTAAAAATTCTACCCATTTTTGTACCAATCACCAAAGCCAGGAAGGATGTGGTACTCTGTGTACTCTTTGCTGTTCAGTCGCTAAGTTGTGTCCGATTCTTTGTAACCCCATGAACTGCAGAATGCCAGGCTTGTCTGCCACCGAGGAAGGAAAAGGATGACCGTGCAACAGTGAAGTCAGTGGCAACAGCAACATATGTGCTAGGTCACTCAGTAGTGTCTGAGCCTTTGGTAGCCCAAGGACTGTAGCCCACCAGGCTCCTCTGTCCATGGAATTTTTCAAGCAAGAATACTGGAGTGGGTTTCCATTTCCAATAGCATACCTCAACCTAACTCAAGTACACAGTAGATTGACTCAACCACCCACACTAACAACTTGAGAGAATAAGATGGCCTATTGCCGGAGAAGAAGAGTGTTTACCTTGCTCTCTATTATTCTTCCACACTCAGGGTCCAGCATTTCATTAAAAACTAGGAGATACCCACAAAATCAAGGAGAGCAAAAAAATCAGTGCATTGTTAGAAGATAAAGCAAGTGACAGAATGAGAGCCAGAGACACCCCAGATGTTGGCACCATCATGCAGGAACTTTTATAAAACTACAGCTAATCTGTTCAAGGATCAAGTATAAAATATGGGCAACATGCGTGAACACATGGGGAATTCAGCAGGAAGATGAAAATGATAATTAAAAGTCAGAAAGAAATGCTAGAAATAAGAATCACCCACAACAGAACTTTGGCATACGTAAAGCAGAACCTGATAGTACTGAAAAGAAAAATAGACAAATCTATAATTAAAATTAGAGATGTCAACACTTCCCTCCCAGTAACCAATAAATAACACAAGTAGGCAGAAAATCACTAAAGATATTGGAGACCAGAACATTACCAAGCAAGCTGATATAATTGACATTTATAGAACATTTATTCACCCCAAAACAAGATACAAATTCTTTTCAAAGACACATCAAGCATTTATCAAGACAGACCATGTTCTTGGATAAAAACAAATCTCAGTAACATAAAAGGAATGAAATCATGAAAGTACCAAGAAGTTCTGCAGTAACTGTACATTATATGTTAATAAGAAGAGAATGTCAACTGTTTTATTGCATCATACATAAAAATTAACTAAAAATGAGTCACAGACCTAAATAAAAATGTTAAAACTATAAAACTTTTAGAAAAAAAGATACATAAGCCCTTGTTATAGGAAAGACATCTTAAATAAGATATAAAAAGCACAAATCATACAGGGAAATATTAACAAATTGGACATTATCAAATTTAAAACTCTCCCTTTTTTTATCTTCTATTTTCCTTGAAAAAAAGACATAAGTTTTTAAATTTCTCTGGAATTTATTAAAGTTTGGTTTTTTTTCTCTATCAGTGCTTATAATTCAGAGAGCCATCTTCATCCAGATTTTGAGTTAAAAATGTCTCATATCCCTCCTTGTATCTCTTTAGGGACTTAAAAAGAAGTAGTTGAAAGTTACAACTATTTCCACTATTATCACTGAATATAACTATCACATACTGCTTTGTATGTAACCATTACAACTACTTTGTAGTTATCTGTTCGTCAGATTTTCCCTTTCTATGGGAAGAGGCTCATGAGAAGAAATCGCTCTTCATTAATCTCTGATCACAGTGTCTGGCAAAAGATAAAGACCTGACAATGGTATCTTGAGAAATAAATGAGTGATAGGGGTCTGAACAGCTGTGGTTTATCCCTCCCCCTTCCTTGACCATGGGGTCAACACAGGCCTACTCACAGCACTCTTTATAAAAGCTAAATTCTGCTTCTCTGCATCTTATGGTGTAACTCACAAAAACCAAGCCAGTCTCACCAGAGAAGCACCTGTTCAGTTCAGTTCAGTCGCTCAGCCGTGTCCAACTCTTTGCAACCCCATAGACCACAGCACACCAGGCCTCCCTGTCCATCGCCAACTCCCAGAGTTTACTCAAACTCATGTCCATTGAGTTGGTGATGCCATCCAACCATCTCATCCTCTGTCATCCCCTTCTCCTCCTGCCCTCAATCTTTCCCAGCATCAGGGTCTTTTCAAATGAGTCAGCTATTCGCATGAGGTGGCCAAAGTATTGGAATTTCAGCTTCAACATCAGTCCCTCCAATGAACACTCAGGACTAATCTCCTTTAGGATGGACTAATTAGACCTCCATGCAGTCCAAGGGACTCTCAAGAGTCTTCTCCAACACCACAGTTCAAAAGCATCAGTTCTTTGGTGCTCAGCTTTCTTTATAGTCCAACTCTCACATCCATACACGACTACTGGAAAAACCATAGCCTTAACTAGATGGACCTTTGTTGGCAAAGTAATGTTTCTGCTTTTTAATATGCTGTCTAGGTTGG
>NW_011494839.1:3651925-3653001 GCF_000754665.1 Bison bison bison | reverse complement strand
GACATATTCCTTTTCCTATTTGGAACCAGTCTGTTGCTCCATGTCCAGTTCTAACTGTTGCTTCCTGACCTGCATATAGGTTTCTCAAGAGGCGTATCAGGTGGCCTGGTACTCCCATCTCACTCAGAATTTTCCACAGTTTATTGTGATCCACACAGTCAAAGGCTTTGGCATAGTCAATAGAGCAGAAGTAGATGTTTTTCTGGAACTCTCTTGCTTTTTCCATGATCCAGTGGATGTTGGCAATTTGATCTCTGGTTCCTCTGCCTTTTCTAAAACCAGCTTGAACATCAGGAAGTTCACGGTTCACATATTGCTGAAGCCTGGCTTGGAGAATTTTGAGCATTACTTTACTAGCGTGTGAGATGAGTGCAACTGTGCTGTAGTTTGAGCATTCTTTGGTGTTGCCTTTCTTTGGGATTGGAATGAAAACTGACCTTTTCCAGTCCTGCGGCCACTGCTGAGTTTTCCAAATTTGCTGGCATATTGAGTGCAGCACTTTCACAGCATCATCTTTCAGGATTTGGAATAGCTCAACTGGAATTCCATCACCTCCACTAGCTTTGTTCGTAGTGATGCTTTCTAAGGCCCACTTGACTTCACATTCCAGGATGTCTGGCTCTAGGTCAGTGATCACACCATCGTGATTATCTGGGTTGTAGGGGGAAACAGTGGAAACAGTGTCAGACTTTATTTTTCTGGGCTCCAAAATCACTGCAGATTGTGACTGCAGCCATGAAATTAAAAGACGCTTACTCCTTGGAAGGAAAGTTATGACCAACCTAGATAGCATATTCAAAAGAAGAGACATTACTTTGCCAACAAAGCTTCGTCTAGTCAAGGCTATGGTTTTTCCTGTGGTCATGTATGGATGTGAGAGTTGGACTGTGAAGAAAGCTGAGCGCCAAAGAATTGATGCTTTTGAACTGTGGTGTTGGAGAAGACTCTTGAGAGTCCCTTGGACTGCAAGGAGTTCCAACCAGTCCATTCTGAAGGAGATCAGCCCTGGGATTTCTTTGGAAGGAATGATGCTAAAGCTGAAACTCCAGTACTTTGGCCACCTCATGCGAAGAGTT
>NW_011494839.1:3636538-3651825 GCF_000754665.1 Bison bison bison | reverse complement strand
CTTGGACTGCAAGGAGTTCCAACCAGTCCATTCTGAAGGAGATCAGCCCTGGGATTTCTTTGGAAGGAATGATGCTAAAGCTGAAACTCCAGTACTTTGGCCACCTCATGCGAAGAGTTGACTCATTGGAAAAGGCTCTGATGCTGGGAGGGATTGAGGGCAAGAGGAGAAGGGGACGACAGAGGATGAGATGGCTGAATGGCATCACTGACTCGATGGACATGAGTCTCAGTGAACTCCGGGAGTTGGTGATGGACAGGGAGGCCTGGCGTGCTGCGATTCATGGGGTCGCAAAGAGTCAGACACAACTGAGTGACTGATCTGATCCGATCTGAAAGATCTTTTTTGTACAGTTCTTCTGTGTATTCTTGCCACCTCTTCTTAATATGTTCTGCTTCTGTTAGGTCCATACTGTTTCTGTCCTTTATTGAGCTCATCTTTGCATGAAATGTTCCCTTGGTATCTCTAATTATCTTGAAGACATCTCTAGTCTTTCCCATTCTATTATTTTCCTCTATTTCTTTGCACTGATCACTGAGGAAGGCTTTCTTATTTCTGCTTGTTATTCTTTGGAAATCTGCATTCAAATGGGTATGTCTTTCCTTTTCTCCTTTGCTTTTAGCTTCTCTTCTTTTCACAGCTATTTGTAAGCCCTCCTCAGCCATTTTGCTTTTTTGCATTTCTTTTTCTTGGGGATGATCTTGATCCCTGTCTCCTGTACAATGTCACGAACCTCAGTCCATAGTTCATCAGGCACTCTATCTATCAGATCTAGGCCCTTAAATCTATTTCTCACTTCCACTGTATAATCATCAGGGATTTCATTTAGGTCATACCTGAATGGTCTAGTGGTTTTCCCCACTTTCTTCAATTTAAGTCCGAATTTGGCAATAAGGAGTTCATGATCTGAGCCACAGTCAGCTCCCGGTCTTCTTTTTGCTGACTGTATAGAGTATACATTTCTTTGTGTTCTGCCTTTCATGACATAGGAGGGCCTCATTACATTACTTGCAATGAAGGGGTTTTCTCTGCTGGAAGGCAGTATAGCTAGAAGTTTAGACCATAGGCTGTGGAAACCAAATTCGTGAGATTAAAGGCAAGTTTTGCTTCTCACTAGTTTTGCAAAGACAGTGTCTTTCTCTATAAGATGGGGAGAGTACATCTCTGATATGGCCATTTCGAGGATTAGTTGAGATAACGTATGTGAATATAGCACCTAGGAAGGACACAGTGAAGGTGAGATCTCTTTTCGTTAGCTATACTGTTGTTGTTGCTAAGTCATGTCTGACTCTTTTGCAACCCCATGGACTGTAGCCCACCAGGCTCCTCTGTCCATGGGATTCTCCAGGTAAGAATACTGGAGTGGGTTGCCGTTTCCTTTTCTAGGGGGTCTTCCAGACTCACGGATCAAACCCGAGTCTCCTGCACTGGGAGGTG
Organism: Bison bison bison; assembly: GCF_000754665.1. Taxonomy (NCBI): domain Eukaryota; kingdom Metazoa; phylum Chordata; class Mammalia; order Artiodactyla; family Bovidae; genus Bison; species Bison bison. Next base: position 3,650,388 of record NW_011494839.1, on the reverse strand, counting down.
AATTCTTTACCACTGAGCTGTCTGGGAAGCCCCTTTGTCAGCTATGTTGTCCCTCTATCCATTTCACTGAGGGTTAACATTTCACTGACAGTTTGCAGTGAAAACTGTACAGGCTAGTACATTGGGAAGAGGCGGAGGGCCGGGGGCAACATTGAGTTTTATGTTCTCACGCCAACTGGCCTTGCTGGTTGGAAGAAGGCAACTATCTTAACATCTCTAGCTATGTTAAGAATGAGGGGCTGTGTTCAACCTTCCCGGATCCTGTGGTTCTGAGATCATCCCGCAGGATGGCTGTGATTGATAGAAGAGCGTTCTCAGTGAGCTTTGCTCTTGTGCTCTGTCTCTGCAGAGATGAACCACTATTTTTCATCTCATCTTGTCATCAGGGTCCCTCCATTATCCCTGATGTCTCCACTGACACATATGCTGAAAGGTCTGAGAGCCTGGGCACCACCTTCATTCAGCTTCATTCGTGCTGTGATTTCTCACCTATGGAGAACTGTTCTATTTGGGTATCACTCCAGCAGCTGGTTTTCTCCTGCTCTTTTTATGTCTCTTGCTTGCTTTACAAATTAGAGAGAAAAATTCTTTCATCCTTTTTTATTTCTGTCATGGGGATGAGGGCTGGGAGGAAGCTGATCTTCAAATATCTCTTTCTAGATGCTCAGACAATAGGAAATCAAAGGGCACTGTAGAATTTGCTTTTAAGCTAAAGTAAATACATCTGGGATTGTACCTGCTGGGTTTCTGGGCTGTAAGTAAATACTAAACAAGTGATTATTTCACCAGGATTTTAAATACAGGCTCATTTGCTTCTGTGGAATTCTAAGTGAGACTCATTTTTGAAATGGCTGGTGAAAAGAGACCACAAACTCTGTATTCTAGGCAAATGGTATAACCTCCCAAGGCCATCCACCATCTGCCAGCCAAGTAAGTGTCTAAGTTGCTCCAGCACAAATCCCACTCCAGTAAACAACATTAACCAAAAGGTTCACTTTGCTGAATCATTTTCAAGTCCTGAAAAGTGGTCCACACTGACGTTCATCATGGCATTAGGGGAGAAGACATCACTTTAGAGGAAGGGTGATCTGAGTTTGAGTAATTTGCAGGAAAGAATGAAGACTAATAATAATAAAATCATAGTAGATCCTGCTTACTGGCAACTTACTCCTTCCTGGCCCTGGGCTCAGCACTTCCCAATATCATCTTGGTGCATTTTCAACACAAATCTTGGAGGCGAACACATTACCTACTTTTGCAGATGACAAAAGGGAGGCTCTGAGAACTTCAATGACCTCACCTCAACTCACACAGATGGTAAATGGCAAAACCAGGATTCATACCCTGTCCTGCCAGCAACCCAAAACTGCTCTGAATCAGTGGTCTCCTGAATCAGGACTCCAGGCAAGTGCACTTCCTCGGCTATACACACGCTCCCTGAGGAGCCTGAAAAAACAGAAACCACTGGCTTTGTCCTGGGAGATACTGAATCAGAGCACTCAGATGTGAGCCAGAAAATACTTACAGGAGCCACAGCCCAGCATAGAGTCTACAATAACCCCTGGGCCATGGCATCTGGCCCCATCACTTCAGGGCAAATAGAAGGGGAAAAAATGGAAACTGTGGCAGATTTTATTTTCTTTAGCTCCAAAATCACTGCAGACAGTGACTGCAGCCATGAAATTAAAAGATGTTTGCTCCTTGGAGCAAATGCTATGACAAACCTCGACAGCATATTAAAAAGCAGAGACATTACTTTGCCAACAAAGGTCCATCTAGTCAAAGCTATGGTTTTTCCAGTAGTCATGTATGGATGTGAGAGTTGGACCATAAAGAAGGCTGAAGTGAAGTGAAGTGAAAGTCACTCAGACGTGTCCAACTCTTTGCGACCCCATGGACATGGAATTTTCTAGGACAGAATACTGGAGTGGGTAGCCTTTCCCTTCTCCAGGGGATCTTCCCAACCCAGGGATCAAACCCAGGGCTTCTGCACTGCAGGCAGATTCTTTACCAACTGAGCCATAAAGGAAGCCCAAGAATACTGGAGTGGGTAGCCTCTCCCTTCTCCAGCAGATCTTTCCAACCCAGGATTTGAACTTGGGTCTCCTTCATTGCAGGTGGATTTCTTACCAACTGAGCTATCAGGGAAGCCCCGAAGAAGGCTGAGCACCACAGAATTGTTGCTTTCAAACTGTGATGCTGGAGAAGACTCTCGAGAGTCCCTTGGGCTTCAAGAAGAACAAACTAGTTAATCTATTCATTGGAAGGACTGATACTGAAGCTCGAATACTGTGGCCATCTGATGCGAAGAGCTGACTCATTGGAAAAGACCCTGATTCTGGGAAAGATTGAGAGCGAAGGAGAAGGGGATGACAGAGGATGAGATGGTTGGATGGCAACACCGACTCAATGGACATGAGTTTGAGCAAACTCCAGGAGATGGTGAAGGACAGAGAAGCCTGGCATGCTGCAGTCTGTGGGGATGCAGAGTCAGACACAACTTAGTAACTAAACAAGAACAATAATAATCCATGGACTCTGGATCTGTGGGAGAAGATTGCAGAAAGAGTCTCTAGATTGTGGCTGAAGAAAAGAGAACGATGGCTGGGCTTGGAGGTAACAACACAGGCTGTCATCTTTGGGGCAAGTTGCTTGATGGTGCTGTACCTCAGATTCACACATCTAAGACAGGTCATGGCATGTATCTCCTGTATCTTCTAGTATCATCTAAGGTTTCAATGAAGATCAGAAAAGATCATGGTAGAATCCTGTATACACACGTATCATAGACATATTACTCTAGTATTCTATTTCTTGAATGCCCTGGGTAGAGAAGACTTCAGTGCTCTATCCAGAACAATGTGGATTCTGTTTTCACAGTTTTTTAAAATTGAGGTATGGTGTGGATCAGTGGTAAAGAATCTGCCTGCCAGTGCAGGAGATGCAGGTTCCATCCCTGGGTCAGGAAGTTCCTCTGGAGAACAAAATGGCAATCTACTCCAGAATTCTTGTCTGGGAAATCCCATGGACAGAGGAACCTGGCAGGCTACAGCCCATGGAGTCACAAAGAGTCAGACACAACTTAGTGGCTAAGCAACAACAATAGCTGGTTCACAATATCTATTGCAAATCCCACTCCCCACACCCTCCCAGTGCCCTTGTTCACACCATCAGCACCTACGGTTCCCCTGAAGGCTGCCCTGAGGCAACTGAAGTTGCTTTGTCCTCAGAGGTTTACCGGGTGTCAGGGAGGACTGGAGGCCCTCCAGGCTCAAATCCAATTCTGAGGCAGAATCTTCTCTGAAAAGTTCCCTCTGCAGGAGCAGGACTCTAGGATTATACCTGAGATTACATCCTCACATGGCTTTTCCCCCTTTCCTGTCCCACCTTGCTCATTCCCCCACCAGTCTCTCCTGGGAACCCTTCTATAATAAACTGCACAGGAATCTTCCCCTGAAACTCTGCTCTAACCTAACCTCTAGGTTTCCTCTCAAAGTCTGACAGCAGTGCCATTTTATCCAGGACCTAAGAACACAGACACTCATCACTTTGCCTGCGTCTTTCCTTCTTCCCAAGCCCAGTGCCATCCTCTAGTCTGAGGCTGTGATGGAGTTCTAGACTCTCACCCTGTTCATCAACAGTTTTTTCCCCTGCCTTTCAGTTGAAGGCACTGGGAATGCTGGGGTGGAAGGCAGTGAGCAGACTGTGGCCCATTTGCTTGCGTGCATGCTAAGTCGCTTCAGTCGTATCCGACTCTTTGCAACCCTCATAGACTGTAGCCTGCCAGGCTCCTCTGTCCATGGGATTTTCCAGGCAAGAATACTGCGGTGGGTTGCCATGCCCTGCTCCAGGGCCCATTTGCTTGGTAAGTGTCAAATCTCTTCCCAGAGGCAGTGAATGAAATAGCTGCTCAAGTGGGAGAAAGGGGAAAAGAGGAGAAATTGATGCGGTGATACTAGTTCGTATTTCCAAAATCTTGTTTTACCACATGGAACTCAGTGTCACAAGTGCTTTTTTCATTTTTGCTTACTGCCAGCTTCCTTTTTACTCCTTGGTTCTCACTGGGCAAGATTTTGGGAAAGAAGTTTCCACACTATTAGTTTCCCACTGTTCTCTTTCGAGTGGCAGATGAAGGTCCCTCTAAATAGGACTCCATGCTGCCGGATCCCTCTCTTTGACTCCCTTATCCTAGGTTGAACAGGATCCATAGGGTGTGAGGGAGGTCAAAACTCCTAAAATTTCTAGATGAAAAGGAATATCTCTGAACACTAGGAAGTTTAGCTATTTGAGCAACCAAATATTTTTCACAATACCGCTATTTCACTTTAACTTATTCAAGCTACAGTAGGAAATTCTCAGCAGAAAAAATAAAAACCTGAACTCTTAGAGTCAGCGCATCCTTCTCCCTGAATATTGAACATCTATAAACCCCAAAATAGCTGTAAGAAACTATTTTAGGGAAAGGATTGACATAATGATCCTAAAATGAATGTTACCAACTGTTTTCATATCCTATATTTAGAAAGCATCTGTTTATGTTGTTTTGCTGTGCTAATGATTGAAATATGAATGGTTTGATCATCTTTCAAATATCAAATAATCTTTATTTTGACAAATGTCCTTATTGGTTCAGGATTTCAAACCCAAGTACCTAGAATGAAGCATCATAGTCAATTTTTTTTTTTTTTTTTTTGCCATCAAGAGAAGCAACTCTAGGGCCTTAGGGATCACAGAATTACCTTACATCCCAACCTACTACTGGTGCAGACCATGTGATGCTGAAATAGATAGGTGAGAATCAGAACATTTGCCCCCTGGAACAGCTATTTCAGCTGCACAATGACAAACAGTGGGAATGGCTGGTATTTTACTTATGTCTAACATTTAGGTTTTTAACAAATGACCAAGAAAACTGGATTTAAAAAAAAAAAAAAAAAACTTATGACTGAGATGACTGAGATGGCAGAGGAAAAGATCAATTTCCAATCAATATTGAAAAACTGTTTAAAAACTCTATAAATAATTCAAACTCAGGGCCTGTAGCAATAAGCTACTTAACACTTATGGGAAGGAAGAAACACAAAGCCCATGAATGAACAAAACAGCATCAACACTTTTAGGTATTGAATGAAAAAGACTGAATTCCATTTCAATATTCCTTCAGTAAAATTTTATCTTATTTGTTTTATTTTTTTGGCCATACTGCTCAGCATGTTAGGTCTTAGTTCCCCGACCAGGGATTGAACCCATGACCCCTTGCATTGGAAGCATGGAGCCTTAACCACTGGACCACCAGAGAAATCCAGTAAAACTTTAAATGATGCTTATAAACATACTGTAAAAACCTGAAAATAATAATTTTAAAAACCTATCATCATATGATGGTACATATATAAGACCATTTTAAAATGTATGTATCAATTTTATGCCATTAGTGATTACATCCATATGCACTAGAATGTATACATAAACATCTCCAAACTTTCTGCAATATGGTTAAATTCCTCATAAAAATATGAAAATATAAACCCATTAAAATTACATCAATTTTTAAATGGGCACCAAGGCACACTTTACAGAGCTCTGAAATCCAGCTAAACGTTACAGTCCCTGTTTGCCGGCCGGCAGAAACGCCATGGCTGCCACCGCCTCTCTGTTCCCTGAAACTTGCAGAACAGGTGTCAGTGGCTTGAAGAAAACTGCAGAAACATCTGCCCCCATGTCTACCTTCAGCCTTCAGCACATTAGTCTCCACAAGGACCCCTGCCTCCCTCTCCCCAGTCAAGTGCCTTCCCCTAGTGCTGGTTTTATAACAAAATGAAGGAGTTTTTCTTTATAAATAAAGATCATTTGCACAGAGAAAAAAATCTTAGAAAACAATGTGGATATCACTACAACCACAGAGAAGCTATACTACAACCCTTAACTAAAAATCATAAAGAACACTTTATGTTTTCAGTACACAGCAAAACAACAAATAAAATCATAACTATGCAAACAAAAGAATGTATGTGTGTGTGCTAAGTCATGTCCGACTCTGTGCAACCCCGTGGACTGTAGCCCACCAGGCTCCTCTGGCAATGGGATTCTCCAGGCAAGAATTCTGGGGTTGCCACGCCTGCCTCCAGGGAATCTTCCCCACCCAGGGACTGAACCTGTGTCTCTTACATCTCCTGCACTGGCAGGCAGGTTCTTTACCGCAAGTGCCACCTGGGGACCCAAACAAAAGAATGACTGCTGCTAAATCAAGAACTACAGCAGCCTCGCCGTTTAATAAGTTGAAAACAATGTTTTTTAAAAAAGCTGCCTAAACTTTCCATGAATCTATTCTCCTTAATTTTTCACTATTTAACACAAGCTGGGGTGTAAAAATCTCTTAGAGATCTTGTGGAAGACATGAGAAATGGAATGGTGGATTCAAATTATATATGATGAAAAGAAAAATAAACCAGACAAAAAGAGCACACACGTGCACTTGTGTGTACGCACACACACACACGCACAACTATTCTCAAACTGCTGCACTGATGACTTTGAATCAGTGTTTGGAACAGCTGGACTCAACAGAGGGACAAAGTTTTAATGACACCTCAGTCCATTCATTCTGCTTACTGCTTCCTTCTTATGCATGTACACAGAGGGATACATGATAAAAGATATCTGGGTCTAATCAAGGCTAATATTCTTTTCAACAAGTATAAAATGAATATTCTAAGTGACAAGGAATCATTATGCCATAGTTAATTGACAGCAATTTTTCTTCCTTTGTGGTTCAGTTGCTAAGTCATGTCTGACTCTTTGTGACCCCATGGACTGCAGCACACCAGGCTTCCCTGTCCTTCACTATCTCCCAGAGTTTGTTCAAACTCATGTCCACTGATTTGGTGATACTATGCAACCATCTCATCTTCTGTCATCCCCTTCTCCTTATGCCTTCAATCTTTCCCAGCATCAAGGCCTTTTCCAATGAATCTTTTCTTCCTTAGTGGAATATAAAATAATGGTGAAATCTTGCAATCAGTGGTGACTTAGATTGAATAAAATGCAGCATTACCAACACCAGTCCTTTTCAGCAGGTTTTGTAGCTACTTTGAGTCATTATCCATTATTTTGGAACTACCGTGCTCTTCTATGTTGTTTAACACCACATCCATCATTTAGGGGAAAATTATTAACAAGGACTTGTGAATGGATAGAAGTCCTGAAAATAAGAAGGCCAGTGAGATGATACCGAGACTGAAGATGATTAAACTTAATTTCAGGAAAAACAGCTATATGGGACTTTTTATGCCTTCTAATCATCTGGGAGAAAGAATTGATCTTTAAGGTTAGAAAGAATTCCAACTGGCAGGAAAAAACCTAACTCCTGGGAACAAGTCAAATAAAAACCTCATCCCACTCCTGGAATTCTCTCTTCCAGGAAGAAGATAGTGCAGGGTAAAAAGCATCTGAGAAGGGAGAGAGATGTTAGGAACAGACTGGGGACAGGGAAAGTGAGAGAATAAGGAATCAGAGGATGCACTTCATAGAGGAACAGAAAGCTTCTGTAGTTGTCCTAGTCATTCACTTAGCAAATGTTCATTGAGCATCACCATGCACCAGGACCTATGCTGTGATGAAAGGATTTAAAATTAAGGATGACTCAGCCCCACAGTGGTGAAGAATCCACCTGCCAGAGATACAGGTTCAATCGCTGGGTGGGGAAGATCCCCTGGAGGAGAGCATGGCAACCACTTCAGTGTTCTTGCCTGGGAGATTACATGAACAGAGGAGCCTGGCTGGCTGCAGTCCATGGGGTCACAAAGAGTCAGACATGACTGAAATGACTAAGCAGCAGCAACATATTATAAACTGGAGGACCCCAATTTATATTTTCATGGAAAAATCTAAGCTTCTGCCCCTTCTGTCTGCCCCTTATTCATCAGTAGGCAGGAGAACTCTGGTGCCAGATATTACCAATTATAAACCACGAAGGCAGTTACACTGTCTTTGTACACCGGAAGAGCTCTCAGAAATAACTGGGCATTCAAAAAGCATCACTGCAGGACTTAGGTGCATAAAGTGATCATTTCTGATGATAAAACTCTTTAGGACTCATATCACTGAATATTATTAATAAGATCTTTTATATCCTCAAAGATTCTCTGAATATAAATACCATCCCTTTAAGGTCACTTCTATCTATCGTGATCATTTCCCCTCCAAAGGAGGGAGGAACATGGTAGCAGACAGTTGGTGTGTCTGAAACTGAAAAGGGGGAGAGGGGATCTGCTGTGTTCATTCAAAATGGGCAGAATATTCTGTTCCTTTCTCACTAGGGTAAACAGCACGTATTCCTTAAGGTCAAGCAAGTACAGAATCTCAAGCATGAATAATTAATAAGGATGTACAAGATGTCAGAACTCACGTTCCCTGGGTTTGCTAAGATACAGATAAATTGGAGTCTGACAAAAACAAATTGTGTTTAATAACCCTTAAAGACGTGATCTCTGAAGCATTCCGCACTGCTCCGGTTGCCCCCTTGTCCAACTTCTTCTATCTTAATTTATAGTTGACAAAGACTAGCAAGAAAAGAATGTTTGAACTTAAGTAATAAAATCAGTTACAAAACCACTTACTTTATCACATATTTAATGTGTTTCCCTACCCCCTCTTTTCTTTTAAATATAACTTTCTAATCTCTCTATTTAGGGAAGACACACAAAGTATCATTTAGTTTCAGCTGAGAAAGCATCTTCCAGAACTAGCTCTGTGATCAGAGTCATGGGCTGAAGCATTTTTGTGAACTTTCTTGGCTATGTGGAAGAGATGGGTGATAGAGAGTAGCCCCACTTAGAGGGGGAAGAGAAAAAATCATCTGATATCTCTGTGCTTAGTTGCTCAGTCGTGTCCGAATCATGGACTGTGGCCCACCAGGCTCCTCTGTCCATGGGATTCTCCAGGCAAGAATTTTGGAGTGGGTTGCCATGCCCTCCTCCAGGGGATCTTCCCAACCCAGGGATCAAACCCAGGTCTCCTGCGTTGCAGGTGGATTCTTTACTGTCTGAGCCACCAAGAAAGTAAAACTTTCCAATACTGGACATAGTTCTACCCTGGGCAAAAGGATGAAGCCAGGGAGAAATTATATTGCTACAAGATTCTGTATTCCTCCAAATTTTTATCTATCACTTCTCCTTGGGGGACCTTTAAACCTCTCCATTAGTTCTTGACAAATGTTATTCATTTGTCTTTTTTGCTTCTCCAAATATTTTCTTCCTTCAAGAATAGATGCGCCCATGGGGCTTCCCTGGCAGTGCAGTGGTTAAGATTCTACACTTTCAGTGCAAGGGGCACAGGTTCAATCCCTGATCTGGGAACTAAGATTCCACATGTGGTGGGGTTTGGCCAAAAAATAAATAAAGATTAGATGTGGTCACTTAGGGATCAACTGTGCATGTCTCACAATTGAAGGAGAGAAAACATGATGACTCTGAATTATTCCAAAAGGGATTTAATACAAATAACTCCTTCCCACAAAAAAGGAAAGCATTACCAAAATTCAAGGCAGCATTCAAGGTTAAGTAGGTCCAAAGACTTTCAGCAACTCTTTAACTGTGCTGTGCTTAGTCGCTGTGATCCCATGGACCGTAGGCTGCCAGGCTCCTCTGTCCATGGAATTCTCCAGGCAAGAATACTGGAGTGGGTTGCTATGCCCTCCTCCAGAGGATCTTCTCAACCCAGGGATTGAAATCAGGTTTCCCACATTGCAGGCAGATTCTTTACCATCTGAGCCACCAGGGAAGCCCATGAATACTGGAGTGGGTAGCCTATCTCTTCTCTAAGGGATCTTCCCGACCCAGGAACCAAACCAAGGTCTGCATTGCAGGTGAATTCTTTACCAGCTGAGCTACCAGGGAAGCCCAACTCTATAACTACCTAGAGTTGAATTATATCTTCAGTGTGTGCCTTTCCTGGTGTTTTGTGTGTATATATGTATGACAAAACAATGTTACTTACAAAACTTCTTTACAGCCTTGAGACAGCCCCACAAAGGAAAAATTTTTTTCTCTATCTCAAATAGCTAATTTAGATTGATATTAAGAAAAATTAAGGGACTAAAAATGGGATTAGGAAGGCCACATCATTAAGGGAAAAGGGAAAAATATATTTCACAAATTATCAATCACTGAGTATAAAGACTACATTAAAAAATTATTATTTTCTGATAAATCTAGAACTTCCGATCATTGAGGAAATAATGTATTATTCACTCAATGGTATTGGAACACACTACCAATCGTTTGTACAACAAATTACAGTAGTTCATATATTATGCAGCACCAAAATGAATTTCATGTGGATTTTAGATTTAAACATAAAAATAAAACCATAAAATATTAACAGAAAGTCTAAGTGATGATTTATGTAATCATGTTGTGGAAACAACCTTTGCAAGAATTGTGCCAAAAACAAAAACCATTTTTTAAAAAGATATTATAGGATGACATGATTAGATAGCATCACGGACTCAGTGGACATAAATCTTAGCCAACTCCGGAAGATACTGAAGAACAGGAAAGCCTGGCATGCTGCAGTCCATGGCAAAGAGTCGAACAAGACTTAGTGACTAAACAGTGTTTAATCATATAAAATTAGAACTTATCTGTACCAAAGATCTATTGTGAAAAACATTAAAATGATACAAAAAATCTAGAAAAAATATTAGCAACATATGATGAGAAAAGAATTGAGGTATTGAAAGTCTATCACAAACAAATTAGAAAAATGAAACAACTTGTAGAAAAGATTACAAATAAGATGAAAAAAGCACTTTAAAAAGATGAAACCTACCAGTCCACAGCATATGAAAAGATGTACAAAGCACTAGTCATCAAGGAAATGCACATTAAAACAATAATGAGATGCTATTTTTCATCCATCAAGTCACCAAAGATTTTTTAAAGCTAAAATTCTAGGGATTAGAAAGTGTTCTGAAAAATGGTCCCTCAGAGAAGCATAAATTACTATATATTTTCCGGAAGCCAGTCGGGTGATATGTATGAAAAGACCTAGAATTGTTCTTTCTCTTTTTCCCAAGCCTCCTATTTCTGGAAATACTCCTTATCTACTAAAATGAATGGCAATATATTAACATGTATCTGAGAATCACAAAGCACACTGGCTCATTCACCTCCATTCCAACTCCCTGTATCAAAAAATATCAACTTTGTTTACATATGCACTCCAGATAATTCCTCCAAATATAGTTGGTTTTACTTTTATGTTAATTTTTTCAATACAAAATTTAAAAATATCTACAAATTTCTTTAAACAGTGGGACAGGGAGAGGGAGAAGGTGAGAAGACTTGAGAGAGAAGTATTGAAACATATACATTATCATGTGTAAAACAGATAGCCTGTGGGAATTTGCTGTATGATTCAGGGAACCCAAAGTCAGTGGTCTGTGAAGACCTAGAGGGGTGGGATGGGGAGGGAAGAGGGAGGGAGGTTTAAGAGGGAAGGGACATATGTATACATGTGGCTGATTTATGTTGATGTATGGCAGAAGCCATCACAATATTGCAATTATCTTTCAATTGAAAATTAAATTAAATTAAAAAAAATAGAATATGTCTTTAAATTGCTGGTTGGTTTGAATTATTTCTAAACTGGGCTCACACACTGCTTTGGATTTCATGTCTCTTCTTAGATCTCCTTTAACCTAAGAATTTCTGCTCCTTTTTCTCTCTTTTTTTCTTTTTTCTTGTTACTCAATTGTGACAGAAACCAGATTCATTATCCTAAAAAACGTTCTTACTGTTCAGATATACTTGTCGACCTTCTTGTGGTGTCAGGTAACTTATTCCTTTGTCTCTACAATTCCTGTAAACAGAAGCTAGTTCTAAACACTTGATTAGACTCAGGTTTAGAGTTTGGTTTTTTTTTTTTTTTTCTCCTGTAAGAATAAGAATACTTCATCACTGTTACTATGGGCTTCATATAGCATCCTGTCATAAGACAGACAATATCTGATTGTCTCACCTACTGACACTAAGATTGGTCTGGACTGATTTAATTTTCTCATCACCTAGAGCTGTATAGTTACCCCAAAGCATGTTCTTTTAGTTGCAAATTTTCAGAGTAAGAATTTGGTACCTAATTAATTCAAATAGTGTTCAATTATTTTGTTTTAAATTTTTCATCATGAACCTATGGGTTTTTGTATATTCAATATGCAACCAGATGACTGTCAACCAGTCATTTCCACTTATAAATTGTCCCATTTTTTGGCCCTTGGGAGCCCTGTCACATTGGTTGCTATATCCTTTGACATAAAATTAACAGATTTTTTAAAATGAGATTTACCCAGAGAGATGGGATGGGGAGGGAGCTGGGAGGGGGGTTCAGGATGGGGAACACATGTACACTCATGGTGGATTCATGTCAATGTATAGCAAAACCAATACAATATTGTAAAGTAAAAAAATAAATAAATAAAACTGAGACCAAAAAAATGAGCTTTTAATTTCAGAATTGTTTTATAGAAAAATGACAAAGACAATATAAACAGTTCTCATATGTTTCACACACCCATTTTCCCTTATTATTCTTAATGACCCGTTATGTTAGTATGGTACATTTGTCACAGTTAATGAGACAATATTGATACATTTTCCAAATGACTTAAAGTCCACACTTGAGTCAGTTTTCCTTAGTTTTTACTTAATGTCCTATTTCTATTGTAGGATGCCATCCCAGTTAACATAATACATTTCGTTGTCATGTCTCATAAGGCTCGTCTTGGCTGAGATAGTTTCACTTCAGTGTAAAATAAAAGAGAGAAAAAGGATAAAAGTATAAAATTAAGCACAAATTGTGCAATGGAAATTTGCTTGGAAAACAGTAGAAATTCTTGATTGTTTTTTCTCAAAAATATACATTTCCTTGCTCTGTTCACCAAAAATATTTGAAATGAAAATCTATGTACTCTGTATATCACATAGTATCTTGCTTTTTTCAATTAGTATATGCAAAAGATCATTTTATTTTAGCCTATAGATATTCTTTTAGGATATGATTTACATGCTATAAATTTTACCCATTTTTTAGTATACAATTCAATGATTTTTAGTAAATTTACTGAGTTGCACAATCACCAACATAATCCATTTTTTGGACATTTTAATCAGTCCAATAAGATCCCTCATGCCCTTTAATAGTTAATACATGTTGCTATCCCCAACCCCAGGTAACCACTAACCCACTTACTATCTCTAGAAATTTGCCTTTGAGATCTGCATCGTATTCAACTGTGAGTGTGTGCTCACTTGCTAAGTTGTGACTCTTTGTGATCCCATAGACTGTAGCCGCCAGACTCCTTTGTCCATGGGATTTCCCAGGCAAGAACACTGGAGTGGGTGGCCATTTCCTTCTCCAGGGATCTTCCCAGTCCAGGGATTGAACCTGCATCCCCTGCATTGGCAGGTGGGTTCTTTACCACTGAACCACCAGGGAAGCCTCTTCAACTGTACATAATAATGGTCCCTTCAACTGGACCATAATCTGTACAACCTGGTCACCTCTCAACAGACATTAGGATTGTTTCTCATATTTTGTTGTTACAAATAATGCCATAGGTGAAAAGACAGCCTTCAGAATGGGAGAAAATAATAGCAAATGAAGCAACCGACAAACAACTAATCTCAAAAATATACAAGCAACTCCTACAGCTCAACTCCAGAAAAATAAACGACCCAATCAAAAAATGGGCCAAAGAACTAAATAGACATTTCTCCAAAGAAGACATACAGATGGCTAACAAACACATGAAAAGATGCTCAACATCACTCATTATCAGAGAAATGCAAATC
>NW_011494839.1:3616267-3636438 GCF_000754665.1 Bison bison bison | reverse complement strand
ATAATGCCATAGGGAATAGACTTCTGCATAAAGCATTTCAAATTTTTCCTATGTATGTTGAGATAGATTTCTAGAAGTGGAATAGCTGAATTAAAGATAAATTTGTTATGTAGTGATGATAAATTCCTCTTCATAGAGTTCCACTTTGCATTGTCACTAGCCAATACTCGAGTGAATCTGTTGCCTCCGACCATATCAATAGAGAATGGACTAAACTTGGGATTCTGTCAACTGCAAATCTGAGAAGTGTGTTTTGGATAATTTTAGCAGCAGCAGCAGCTTGCATTGCTATTACATTGAATATACTGCTTCCCTGATGGCTCAGCAGGTAAAGAATCCGCCTGCCAATGCAGGAGACACAGGAGACATGGGTTTAATCCCTGGATCAGGAAGATCCCCTGGAAGAGGGAATGGCAACCCACTCCAGTATTTTTGCCTGGAGAATGCCACGGACAGAGGAGCTTGGCCAGCTACATAGGGTTGCAAAGAGTTGGACGCAAATTAGCAACTAAAACACCTAAGCAAATTTTTGTGTGTTTTTGAGTGATTTTCATGTCTTATATGAAATATTTGTTCATATATTTTGCTCATTGTTTTTTCTGCTTTAAGAAACTTTTACATTTAGATATTGTTTGATATAAACTGCAAACATACATTTCCCCTTTGTTTTTTGTCTGATTTTTCTTGCCATGCAAAAGATTTTTAGCATATCATATAATATTTTCATCTTTTCTTATATTACTTCTGAATTTTGAATCATAGTCAGATTTTCCCCCGCTTTTAGATTATAAAATGATTCATCAACATTTGCTTCTTACACTTTAATACCATGACAACACCTGACTTTAGTGGAACTTAATTCCTCATTTAGTAAGAAGCTGACTCTCCCCCTGAGAAATACATATTTCAGGCCAGTAAAAGATCTATCCATTCCTATTTTCTTGAATTTTTAACAATTGAACACATGTGTTCAATTTTCTCTGTCTTTTCAGTATCTGTGGAGATGATCACACTGAACATCTTGGAGTTTTTTTTTCAGTGAACTCTACTTGGGTATTGGAGAATGCAATGGCAACCCACGCCATTACTCTTGCCTGGAAAACCCATGGACAGAGGAGCCTGATGGGCTACAGTCCATGGGGTCGCTAAGAGTCAGACACGACTGAGCGACTTCACTTTCACTTTTCACTTTCATGCATTGGAGAAGGAAATGGCAACCCACTCCAGTGTTCTTGCCTGGAGAATCCCAGGGACGGGGGAGCCTGGTGGGCTGCTGTCTATGGGGTCTCACAGAGTCGGACATGACTGAAGCAACTTAGCGGCAGCACTTGAGTATTACATTAATTTTTAATGTGCTGACGGTTACCATTGCTATTATTTGAAGGTTTTTTTGTTTTGTCTTGTTTCCTCAGCTGTGCACTAAAGAGCTTGGTCCTTTCAAGAAACCTAAGGCCTTAGTTCATCCTAAGTGAGGTGAGGTCTTTACTTCATCGTAACATTAGCACCAAGCACAACGGCCCTAGCTCAGCACTCGCCCCCACCGTGACCTGGATGGAAGCATCACTATTATTGATGTTACTGATATGTTTTCTCTCAATACTGCCACACTGTTGTGTGTTTGCATTTATTATATATGACAATATTATGTGATCTCATGGGCACATCATGCAGCTTGCTGAATCTTAGTTCCCCCACCAAGGATCAAACCCACACCCCCTGAATTGGAAGTGTGCAGTTTTATTTATTTGTTTTTTTGGAAGTGTGTAGTCTTAACTGCTGAACCACCAGTGAAGTCCCTAGTCACTCTTATAGTAAGGTATTATCTGTTGGTTACTGAAAGTATTAAAGTTAGCTTGAAAAATAATAGGGTCATGAAGGAGAAAGCCAAGCAGGATGCAAAGGAGACGCCCCTCAGAAGAGGCTTGAGTGTGGGGCTAGTCCCCTGTGGAATCTCCAAAGGGGCTGGTGTGACTGGAAGTCATCTTACCTGGCCTGAGGTTGTTAAATAGCATCACTACCTAGTGCAAAAGGACGAAAACAGAGAGCACGTTCAGAAAGGAGCCTCTCTAAACAGGATGAGCTTGGCATTTGGGGGAAAAAAGCACAGAAAAAGATAAGAAGGGTGGTCTCAAAATGTCACTTCAAAAATTTGCATGAATTTGGCCTCACCAGTTGGTGATTTCTACTGAAATTTCCTTGAGAGCCCAAGGCGTATCTCCTATGATCCAGTCTGAGGTTGCCCTCTGGGTACCTCCCTAAACTACTCGCTTGCCAAGTTTTAAACCCCAAATACCCTCTGCAATAGAAAATGCAGTTTGAATTAACTTCAACTGAAGGTGTCCTTATGATGCAGAGAAACGTATCAGTAAAGAGGTCTTCCCACGGAAGATCAAGATAAGAGATTTTGGGTAACTAATGAAGAGTTGTGATGCGTGTTGATGGCGCTGGCCCAGAGTTCCTTGCACATCACTGGCCTCATGCTGCACTAGACTTCAGTACGTGCCCTAAATATGGGCCTCCAGGCTGAGAACTTTCAAAGATGCAAACGTACCTGGTTCCAGCAAGAACAAGAACCTGTGCCATCAACGTCAGGCCTGAGTGAAATTGCAGCCTGCCCTCCATCTCCTATTGCTGACGATCCTTCAGCTCTTCCATCTCCCACTTCCTGTCCCTCCTCTCGTCAGTAACTCTTCTTGCCTGTTCACTCGATACCCGCCCCTGAACGCCAGCTGCTGCGTGCATTCAGTCACTATGCGTGCATGCTCAGTCGCTCTGGTCATCTCATTTCTTTGCAGCCTCATGGACTGTAGCCCATCAGGTTCCTCTGTCCACTGGATTCTTCAGGCAAGACTGGAGTGAGTTGCCATTCCCTTCTCCAGGGGATCTTCCTGACAGAGGGATCGAACTCGGGTCTCCTGCGTTGCAGGCAGATTCTTTACCATCTGAGCCACTGGGGAAGCCCTGTTGTACTGTACTACTGTACTTTTCAAGGTACAGTACTATAAGATTAAAAATGTCTATTTTTTTTTTATGTATTATTTGTGTGAAAGTATTATGAACCTCTTACAGTGAAGTACTATGTAGTCAGCTGTGCTAGTTGGGTACCTAGGCTAACTTTGTTGGACTTACAAACAAATTGGACTTGGGAATATGCTCTTGGAACAGAACTCATTCGGTAGTAGGGGACCTACTGTATCTTCTTCCAACAATGCTAATGAGGTAACTCAGGTTGTAAGGTGGGGGATCTCAGGCATAATACCTCAAGGCACCTACCTAAGGGTGCCTGAAAATCTGAAATCTGAAAAGTAAAGATTTCACCCATGTAAAGTGTTTAGCATGGTTTCTGATGCATCGTGGTGGTGGTGATTTAGTCACTAAGTCATGTCCAACTCTTGTGACCCCACGGACTATAGCCCACCAGGCTCCTCTCTCCATGGATATACTGTAAGACATCAAGAAATCATTCTACTACTTCTATCATAATAAACTTCCATTGGAATTAGGCCAAGGGGAAGGAGTTTAGCACAGATGTATCTCTGAAGCGAAGTATATTCTTTTGTCCTTCATTGAGATGGGCTGTTTCTCAAAAAAAGGATATAATTAATTTACCTCCCTTGATTGTTGTGACAATTTACTAATGAACCCTGTAAAGTGCTTTGGAAACGGCAAGTGAAAAAAAAATGCTAAATGTTGTATAACAGTTTTCTTTTGCATAGCATCTTCAATACACAATAATGTAACCTGATTTAATTAAACAACATAAAGTTAAATTAAAAAGAGCCCAGGAAAAAATAAATATAAATTAAGAGGCATAGTCCAGGGAGAAGGGCAGGTTTTCAGCTGAGATTTGAAAAACGAGTGTGAATCAATGAGGCAGAGAAACCCTGGAAAGTTGTTTTACTTGAGAGAAGCTACAGACAAGGTCTCTTCTTAGACAATCTGCTACATTCCCTGGGACCTCATTATAACATTAAATGCATCAGCATCTCAAATAACAGTGAATGTTAATGGCTATCACTGGTGAGACACAAAAGAGCACTTAATTACCCTTTGGGGGAGTAAATGCAATCATTACTGAGAATTGTTGAAGTCATATAGAAGTTGAAAAATGTAATAAATTGTGGCTGGCTAACACTGAAGATCCGGGCTTCCTTTCTGTAATTTAGAGTCATTCCTGGGAGGCACCTGCTGAACAAGAAACTCCATTTCTCCTACTCCAACTGATGGAATGTAAACAGAAGTGATGTGTGTCATTTCCAGACTGAGGTGGATAATTAGTAATTGTGCTCTTGCCATAATCCTTTTCCTTCCCACAGTGCCCTGTATGTTGAAGAGAGTGGCATCAAACAAAAAAAGAAAGAAAGAAAATGTCTGAATTCCAGAGTCTTAACTTGAAGGAAAGCAACCCAGGAGAGCAGCCCAAGTAGGAACATCACCTTAACTTGGCATGGGTGAGAAGTAAGTTTGTTTATTAAACCACTGATATTTTAGAGCTGTTTGCTACCATGCCTAGTCATATATTGCCATCGCTAGTAAGATATTTTTATTTCTAAAGTTATATTTTTGATCTAAACACTTTTTTATTAGAATAAACATCTATCACACTTTTTTATTAGAATAAACATCTATCACAAACCATATAAAAAATGGATTGAAGGGGCAGAGCAAGGAACAAAAACTGTCATAGACAGAATATTTATACAAAGTGGAGAGAGAACACAGCATTTGGTCAGCATGGCTGATGAAGAGCTGGGCCAGGGTCCATGCTTAAACATGATGCAGAGGTCAAGTAAGAGAAGAAAAATTTCAGGACTCCCCTCGTGGTCCAATGGTTAAGACTCCATGTTCCCAGTGCAGGGGGCCCAGGTTTGATCCCTAGTCAGGGAATTAGATCCTACATGCCTCCACTAAAGATCTGGTGTGCCCCAGCTAAGACTCAGCATGACCAAATAAATTTTAAAATAGTGATAAAATAATAAATATTTTAAAAAGAAGAAAAATGTATTTAAAGTGAATTGAACTTTGGAATCTGGTTGCCATAAATGCCTTTAGTGAAAGCAATTTTCACTGAGCTTTGGCAGGCTAAATCAGACTGTAGTGGTTTGTGGATTGAAGTGGAAGTGAAGCAGTGCTCTTCTTTAAGACCCTTGGCATGAAATGGAAAAAAAGCAGGAAGGTAGCTAGAAGAAAATGGGACAGCGTGGTACAAAGTCCATGGGAGGGATATTGTAGGAAAGGCACCTCTTCCTCTAAAAACTAGAAGCAAGAACAGGTTCTGCTGCAAACTAGAGGAGGAATGGCTGCCTGCTTTCACCATGAGGATTGCAAAATATTTAGCTGTGCGGGCACTAATGTTTCCATCAATCAATTATGATAATAATAAAAGAAATGGGAATAAATTCAAGCCGATGGTGACTGCAGCCATGAAATTAAAAGATGCTTACTCCTTGGAAGGAAAGTAATGACCAACCTAGATAGCATATTCAAAAGCAGAGACATTACTTTGCCAACAAAGGTCCGTCTAGTCAAGGCTATGGTTTTTCCTGTGGTCATGTACGGATGTGAGAGTTGGACTGTGAAGAAGGCTGAGCGGCAAAGAATTGATGCTGTTGAACTGTGGTGTTGGAGAAGACTCTTGAGAGTCCCTTGGACTGCAAGGAGATCCAACCAGTCCATTCTGAAGGAGATCAGCCCTGGGATCTCTTTAGAAGGACTGATGCTGAAGCGGAAACTCCAGTACTTTGGCCACCTCATGCGAAGAGTTGACTCATTGGAAAAGACTCTGATGCTGGGAGGGATTAGGGGCAGGAGGAGAAGGGGGTGATAGAGGATGAGATGACTGGATGGCATCACTGACTCGATGGACGTGAGTCTGAGTGAACTCCGGGAGTTGGTGATGGACAGGTAGGCCTGGCGTGCTGCGATTCATGGGGTCACAAAGAGTCGAACATGACTGAGCGACTGATCTGATCTGATCTGATCTGAATGTACAACCAAATGTGAATAAAAATACATAAAACCAGATATTACTCACCCATAAAAAGGACAAAATAACGTCATCTGCAGTGTCAAGGATGGACCTAGAGATGTTATACTGAGTGAAGTAGGTCAGATAGGGAAAGAAAAAATGTGATATTTTTATCACTTACATATGGAACCTAAAGAAATGGTACAAATGAGCCTATTTACAAAAAAGAAGTTGAGTCACAGAAGTGGAAAACAAGCTTGTGGTTACCAAGGGGGTAAAGGTGGGGGTGGAGAGATAAATTGGGACATTGGGATGACATATACACATTACTATACATAAAACAGATAGGTAATATGAACCTACTGCATAGCACAGGGAACTCTACTCAGTACTCTGTAATGACCAATACGGGAACAGAATCTAAAAGAGTGGACATATGTATACGTATAATGTATATGTATTATAGATTATACATTAAGTATATGTATGATGATTCACTTTGCAATACAGCAGAAATTGACACAACATTGTAAATCAACTATACTCTAATAAAAAATTAATTAAAAAATATATGATAACCGGTAAGGGGGAAATCCATAAAGTTAGATACAGAGATAGATTCACATACAATAAAGATATAGTATGAAATACAGTAAAATAATATGTAGATAACTGGCAATACATTTGATAGTTATTTTGCAAATATTCTAAGTTAAGTGAAGAAGAATACTAATTATTATCAAGGGAAACTATGTGCCAGACAGTGGGCTAGTTTTACAAATATCTTCTTATTTATTTTGCATCACAATTGCATGAGGTATCACTTCCATTTTTTTTTTTTTAGCTTGAATAAACTGGCATTCAATTCGGAGTTATTAAGCAACAGAGCTAGGGTTCAAACTCATATCTGTGACTTCAAAATTCATGCTCTCATTATATTCAAAACTGCTGTTGCTTTAGCAATGAAAGAGAATTCACCTCAGAGACAAATAAACCAGAATTAATCTATTATTTCCTCATCTTACTTCCTACATTGTCAGTTTTTGAGAGCACGGTCTGCACTTTGCTCACATTCGTGCCACTTAACACATGGAACAGTGCTCAAGCACGTGGAAGGGGCTCAGTAAGTGAGTATCGTATGAAGTTGTATTTCTTTGTGTCTATTGCAACATTCCCAGCAGGCTAAAATGAAAATATTACCAAAAAAAAAAGACAAATTAAAGAGAGAAAACAATTTTAAAGAAAAAAAATTTATAATGAGATGATTGTGTGCCATGTGCCAAGTTGCTTCAGTCGTGTCTGATTCTTTGCAACCCTATCATTCCTCTGTCCATGGGATTCTCCAGGCAAGAATATTGGGGTGGGTTGCCATGCCCTTCTCCAGGGGATCTTCCAGAGCCAAAGATCCAACCCGCATCTCTTATGTCTCCTGCATTGGCAGGTGGGTTCTTGACCACTAGTGCCAACTGGGAAGTCCAGTGAGAGGATTAAGAAAGGACTAAGATGAAAAAGTAGAAGGCATAGATCACATAAACGCACTTGCAAGGGCTGTTTCGGTGATCTGCACGTGTTGATAACAGTGAAAGTTCTACCATTGTCCGTGGATAAGGATAGTACATTCCTATATTTCTTTGGAAGGAATGATGCTAAAGCTGAAACTCCAGTACTTTGGCCACCTCATGCGAAGAGTTGACTCATTGGAAAAGACTCTGATGCTGGGAGGGATTAGGGGCAGGAGGAGAAGGGGACGACAGAGGATGAGATGACTGGATGGCATCACTGACTCTATGGACATGAGTCTGAGTAAACTCCAGGAGTTGGTGATGGACAGGGAGGCCTGGCGTGCTGCGATTCACGGGGTCGCAAAGAGTCGGACGCGACTGAGCAACTGATCTGATCTGATCTGATGTACTATTCTATGCCAGATCCTAGTGTTTCTGAGTGGGTGCACTCACAAAAGTCTAAACAGCATACTGTTGTGAATTAATCACTATCAAATATTCCAAAAATGCTTTGTTTTTCCCAAAACCTAGATTGAATTTTAAATTACATATCCATGTTCACACTGCAAATAATGATTTTTGTGTAAGTTGATTTTAACCCCTTTTCAGACTCCATTTGAGAAACCCAAAGAGCCCTCCTTTTAAAAGCCAGACTTTCACATATACAATTTTAACAACATGGAGTTAAGAGTTTGGAGGCAAAATAATGCATATTCTAACAAAAGTTCACAGTTTTAGGTATCAAAGGAAATCATAATAAGCATAATGCACAATAAGCAACATTTGCAAACTACACGTATGGAGCGTGGGTACATCTGGTAGAATACTTAATTTTGAATTCTATCTTTGTGTTACGCACTCAGCATGACAAATAGTACCAGCTATTTTAGTCACCCAAGTTAACAAAATATTTAAGTGCTTTACTCCAAGTCTATAACCAACAAAGCCCAAAACCAAAAATCATAGGGAAATGGGACAGTATGTGCTAAAGCTAAAACACCAGATTTTATTCTTTTATTTAAAAATACTTTTATAAATGATAATGCTTTTTTTATTATATTCCAGTCAAAAAGAAAAAAAAAGAAATAATGGCTTCAAATCCAACTAGCTAGAAGTTATTCTTATGAAACATAAGTGAACATCAACCTAGACATCTCTATTTGAATAAATACAGATAAATAAGAGACATAAATGACTATAACGCAGTGATTGCTCTAGACATGTTTTAAAATTATTTAATTTTTGCATTTGATAGCAAAATAGAATTGAAATACAAAACATTATACTTTTGGATAAGTTTTTACCACTAAAATTAATAAAAGGGCTTCCCTGGCGGCTGGGTGGTAAAGAATTGCTTGCAATGCAGGAGATCGGGTTCTATCCCTGGATCGGGAAGATGCCCTGGAGAAGAAAATGGCAACCCACTCCAGTATTCTTGCCTAGGAAATCCAATGGACAGAGGAACCTGGCAGGCTACAGTCCATGGAGTTGTTAAGAGTCAGACACAACTTAGCAACTAAAACCACCACCAAAATTAATAAAAATCACAATGAAAAAGAATTGAGTGGTTGGAATTATCATGGTTACTTTTCAAACTGTAGCCATGTTTTAAATACTACTTTTAGTATATTTTAACATACTTTTAAACACTACTGATTCATAATATGGAAAGCTAAGGAGATTCTCACACCAACACTTTCTCCTTTCATTTTTCATTAATTAAATATTCTTTTGGACTGTTAAAGTTTATATTCTGTCCCAGTTCTAATAATCCCCATATATGTTTTGTCTTAGTTTTATACTGAAATGAAGTGCTCATCTCCATTCCTTTCATCAAGTCGTCTGCATTCCTGAGTTCCCTATTTTAATTAATAGTCTAACTGGAGAAATCTCAGCATCAAGTCATTTTTTAAGGAATGACGCAACAGAACTGAATTCTTTGGGACTAGCTGCCTCTTGCCTTCAGACTTAATGGACAGCTTTCATGGGTGTAACATTCTCAGGTCTCACTTAGCCACAGAATCAGGCTTTTTTTTACTCCCTTGGGAGTCTGGGCATTGAATGCTGCCATGAAGAAATCAAAAATCAGTCTTTCTTCTGATAGTTGCCAGATAGGAAAACACTATGTAGACTCTTTTATAGATTAAGAAACTGAGGATCAGAGAGGTTCGTGCTAAGTCGCTTCAGTTGTGTCTGACTCTTTGCAACCCCATGGACTGTAGCTTGCCAGGTTCCCCTGTTCATAGGATTTTCCAGGCAAGAACACTGGGAGTGGGTTGCCATTCCTTTCTCCAGTGGTATCTTCCCAACTCAGGGATAGAACTTGTGTCTCTAATGTCTCCTGCATTGGCAGGCAGGGTTTTTTTTTACCACTAGCGCCACCTGGGAAGCTCCCAGAGAGGTTGCTGCTGCTGCTAAGTCACGTCAGTCGTGTCTGACTCTGTGCGACCCCATAGACGGCAGCCCACCAGGCTCCCGTCCCTGGGATTCTCCAGGCAAGAATACTGGAGTGGGTTGCCATTTCCTTCTCCAGGGCATGAAAGTGAAAAGTGAAAGTGAAGTCGCTCAGTCATGTCCGACTCTTCTCGACCCCATGGACAGTAGCCCACCAGGCTCCTCCATCCATGGGGTTTTCCAGGCAAGAGTACTGGAGTGGGTTGCCATTGCCTTCTCCGCCAGAGAGGTTAAGGGTCATATAATTTAATAAATGAGAAAACTGGAATCAGACAGTAGGTCCCTTGACTCCTTGAAGTTCATGATAGAAAGTCAAGAAAAAGCTATGGACTTTATTATCCCCCCATGAACAACATGCTTGAATGTGTCTCAGAAGATGGCTGTTCCTCACTTATTTCACCTGCTGCACTGGAGTTCACAGTCCAAGTAATGGAGCGACCTGCGTTCCTGTACATGGCTCATAGAATAACATTGCAAGTATTTTTTTTTCTCTTTAAGACATAAGACAAAATGTGTAATTATTCACAGTCACAAATTAAACTGAAACCTCAATGAAAAGAAGATGAAACCCGAATACAATGAATATGAAACATCAAATATGTGTTTAAGGATGTGTTAGAAACAAATAAAGATGAGAATCAGTGAATGAGAGAAAGCTAAGATATATGAAGCCATTTGCCAGCCACCCTTAAAAAACCGTAAGTAATTACAGGCATGGGAAGTGTTGAAGTTACGTTATACGCATTTGAGCAAGTGGAAAATCCACACAATTCATTTCTATATTATAAGATGAGATTTTAAGAAGTATCTGTTTGCCTGTCTAATGGTCCATTTTGCAATAAGTGCCTTTGTAATCTCCAAATAAATTTACAAGTCTAGTATGCTATGATTATTTTCTATCTCTTTTCTAAACTATGTATATGCAATTATAAGGGCAATGGAGTGTATGCAGAGTTAAGAAGGAGAGATTGTGATTAAAGGGGTGTCTTTCCTGGAAGGAAAGAAAAAAAGTAAATTTTGATAGTTTCAATCGTAAGCAGAAAATTTATTTTATGATCGCTACTATAACATTTACTGCTACTGAAATTACACTGACTAACCAGACACTCCAGGTACATGTACCATGGCCACAAATTCTTGCCACTAGGTGGCAGTGGCGCCATCTAGGGCAGCACTGACCGCCTAACAATCATTTCATGATTAATGTCCCATCCCCTCTCCCTGTAGCATCTAGAGCTTGCCAACAATTAACACGTGTCTCCTTCAGAATTCTTTAGTTTTTATCAAAGAGAATTGAATTAACAAAAAATTAATTAGACACCTATTCCTAAGAGCAATCATCTTAGAAATAAAATTTAAAGAAAGCCCTGTACACAACCACAGAATATTTGCTGTGTGGTTCTGCGTCCAATTGAGCTGGATTGCAATGTG
Organism: Bison bison bison; assembly: GCF_000754665.1. Lineage (NCBI taxonomy): Eukaryota > Metazoa > Chordata > Mammalia > Artiodactyla > Bovidae > Bison > Bison bison. The sequence continues at coordinate 3,625,083 of NW_011494839.1, read as the reverse complement.
TGAATTGAATCCAGTTTGTACAGATAGATGCACGGCTGGGATGCTTAAATAGGTTTTGTCACCACTTACCTTAATGTAGGTTACAAAATTACTCTGACATGCTTCACAGAGGCAGGATTCTGCACCTTCAGGTGAGTTTTAAACTCACTGCTTACTCTTATCAAGATGATGATCACATTGGATCCTGCTAATGAGCTTTGAAGCAGCATTTCTCCTTGCAGAACTGTTACTCTTCAAAAATAGGCTGAAGAAATTCTTCCTGGAGCCCTCTGCTTTTTCCTTTCCCTCCCAAGCCTACCCATGGTTCAAAACTGTCACTTCTGTTGCAAGTTGCACTCACTAAGAATCAGTGCTTCTCAGAAACATTGTCATCTGTCAACCTCACTAATCTACTTCCTCTTCTGACGCTTCATTAGTAGGCGAGGTTCTTTTTTTCCATGCATTCATTTAAGATACCCTATTAAGTAAGTCAGTACTTTTTAAATCTCTTTAAGATCCTTCTTAAAGAAGCTTTGCTCTCTTATCTTTCATTATGCAGCAACATATTTCAATGCAGAGAGAAGAGACTTATTTTAAAACTTCTATACCTTAACTAACATCAAGTCCTACAAAAAGTGCCTGTATTCATTCAACAAGGAAAAAATGCTTTCCTCATTACTGTAGTCTGAGATTGTATTCAACATGTCTATTTCTGTATCATATTTTTAAAGTGAAAAATAATCCATGAATTTAAAAAGAAAAAAAAATGCTATAAAGTATCAGTAACCAGAAAATATAGGGAGTTTGACAGTAATGAAAAAACAGTCAAGAGCTGCCCTGACTTTAAGTCGTCTGCAAACTGTTTTCTTTTAAATGGTTGCATGATGAACACAAGTGATATTTCTGGGTCTTGGCACATCAAACTACCCACAGATGAAAGATGACTTAATTGCTTTGACCACAGTCCGAGTCAGAAGAGCTCAGTTGGCAAATATAAAAATAGCCTGGTGCCATGTGCATTTGCATTTGAGTAAGGAGTGATTTCATTTCAGTGCCCAAAGACTAGGTAACAAAGCAAGCCATGGAGAGTGAAACACACCTTGCAAGTAGCAGCCTCAATCCCTGACCAGATTGTCTAAGGCTGCAGCGGACACCTTGATCTTGTCAGCTCCCTTTGTATGCGTCGGAAATAGCACTGTCAGCACAGAGCTTCCGAATTCAGATCACAATATATTGAAAGTTTATGTCTTAGAGGTTAAGCACTTAAGCATTCACAGAGATTTGTTACCTGAACCATCACTTTTAAATAACCTCCTAAAAAATCTTTTAATAATTAATTATTATTCTAAATATCTGCAGTTACTGTTAATAGCTTCAGTTGCTTCTCATAATTTCACCTAACAAAGTATTTTCAATCAACAGTCACAGCACAGTGAGGCTTGCTGTATTTTAGACTTTACTACACAGCAGCCTAAATAAAGTAAAAATATATAGAAGAGGAAAAATATGACACAAAGAATAGGAAATTTCTCTAGGCCTTGTATTAAATGTGATTCCAAAGCAAGTAATGGTAAGACATGGACTATAGACGCACCATTTCTTCTAACCCGTTATCTTTGAGATGATGTTACTTTCATATTTTCTAAACTTTGTAATATAAACTGCAAACTTAATTCAGGGGGAAAAAAAATCTGCTATCACTGATTACCATAGCCAGGATCACAGACATTTAAATCAAAAGTCACCTGAGTTGGAAAAGGTTTAAGTTTTTTCAATAAATTATTTTTTATAATGACTATAAAAGTTATATAGTACATAGAGGCGAGCTGAAGCTACATACTTTACTATACCTGAATTGCGAGGAGTACTTTCGGAGACATAAAAGCTGACAATCAGACATCTGAGTGCGACTGGAAAATAGCAGCCCCTGAAAGATTAAAGTGTGAATTTTAGTAACCTCAGAGGCAAAAACCATTGTTCTTTCACTTTTGAACCAGGAAACAGAATGGGCAAATGATAATACAAACACATGCAAGGAGATCAAAGGTTAAAGTCAGACCCCCAAACCACTTTGTCAAATCTGGAAGGAGAATTCTTGCCCCACAACAATCTATAATTGTTCTGCTCTTTCAAAAGAGTTCTGTGACCATGCTAAAATGAAAGTATAAAACGGCTCAATTTATAAAGTAAAACTGAGTCATTCTTTACTGAAATTCAATAAAGCCACTAACATTGTAATATAATCATATACAATATATAAGTAATACATATTATATATATTTTTAATATCATAAATTTTCTTCAAAAATTTAATTCCCTCAGTTGGTAAACAATCTGCCTGCAATGCAGGAGACCTGGGTTCAATCCCTGGGTGGGGAAGATCCCCTGGAGGAGGGCATAGCAACCCACTCTGCTATTCTTACCTGGAGAATTCCCCATGGACAGAAGAGCCTGGTGGGCTACAGTCCGTGGGGTTGCAAAGAATCAGACACGACTGAGTGACTAAGCACAGCACAGCACATCTCTGGTTAAGTAAAGATATATACTGTCACTAAATATCACTATTATTTTTAAATGCATTCTGGATCCAAACAACATGAAAGAAAATGGTTTTAGGTAATAAAATGTCAGAAGAAAAATTACAGAAAGCAAGTGTTTAAAATCAGAAAAATCACTCTTAATATTTTTAAAATAATAATTGATTTACTGTTATTATTTAATTATAATTTATTATTTAATTTTAAAATAAAAAGAGAATGAATAATGATGCAAACAACCTATAGGAAATAGTAACACTTTCATTTAATCATTTATTGGTAAGTTTTTATTTCTTAGAAAAAAAAAAACTACATGCATGACAGACAGTAAATATCTTTACCTATAATCTTTATCAAGCTATTTAAAATAACTCGTGAAAAACCCTACCCTTGAATCTCAAATCTTAGTTCCCAGAGAGAACAAGGGTTTAACTGTTCTGTAAACTTCTTTCAGATTTTTAAAATCATTTATTTATTTTTAATTGAAAGATAATTACAATATTACGTTGGTTTCTGCCATACATCAACATGGATCAGCCATAGATATACATATGTTCCCTCTTTGTGTGGGTCCACGTTTTTTTAATACAAAAATGACTATAGATTCTCTGTCTTGGTTTTTCAACTTAATTATGCATCAGAAATGTTTTTCCAGGTCAGTGTATATAAAGATTGACTTCATTTACTTTCTATAACCATATACTATTTTATAGAATGAAGAAACCATCATTTATTTAATCATTTGCTTACTACAGAACGTTGTTTCTTATTTTTTGCCATTTCGAAAAACACTTATACTATTTCTGTAGTACTTATGCCATTATTTCTGTAGGATTGGTTCTTTAGGCATCAGACTCAAAACCACCTGCACAAAAAGATCATACTGATTTTCACTACAATCATTTCCCTTACAGCTCTATGTATTATTATTATTTTAAAATTTTGCCTATTTAAAATTGCTTTTATAAACAGTGCTGTGATGAATATAACAGCCAGGACATGGAAGCAACCTAGATGTCCATCAGCAGATGAATGGATAAGAAAGCTGTGGTATATATACACAATGGAGTATTACTCAGCCATTAAAAATAATACATTTTTGACTCAGTTCCAATGAGGTGGATGAAACTGGAGCCTATTATACAGAGTGAAGTAAGCCGGAAAGAAAAACACCAATACAGTATACTAATGCATATATATGGAATTTAGAAAGATGGTAACAATAACCCTGTATGCAAGACAGCAAAAGAGACACAGATGTGTAGAACAGTCTTTTGGACTCTGGGAGAGGGCGAGGAAGGGATGATTTGGGAGAATGGCATTGAAACATGTATAATATCATATATGGAATGAATCGCCAGTCCAGGTTCGATGCAGGATACAGGATGGTTGGGGCTGGTGCATTGGGATGACTCAGAGGGATGGGATGGGGAGGGAGGTGGGAGGGGAATTCAGGATGGGGAACATGTATACACCCGTGGCGGATTCATGTTGATCTATGGCAAAACCAATACAATACTGTAAAGTAATTAGCCTCCAATTAAAATAAATAAATTTAAATTAAAAAATAATAAATTTTAAAAATAAAGTTGATTAAAAAATAAGATTGCTTTAATTTCTATTTTCCTTTGATTAAAGATTTTGAACATCATTTTATTTCATTCTTTTTTAAAATTTAATTTATCATTATTATCTTTTTTTGGCCATGCCTTGCAGCCAAAAAAAAGGGATCCTTTAGTTCCCCAATCGGGATTGAACCAGTGCCCCCTGAACTGGAAGCATGGAATCTTAACCACTGGACTGCCAGGGAAGTCCCTGAACATCTTTTAATATCTTTTTTCTTTGAGAAATTTATATTTTTCTATTAATTGACAGATTACATTATCTTATTTTTCTATTAGATATCTTCTTCTTGTTTTGCAGAAGCTCTTTGTATATTTGATGTATCTGCTATTTGTTTTTACAGAACAGGAATTTTAATTTTTAAATGCATAGTTTAAATGTGTCAAACTTTCTCTGTGTGAGTGTCTGAATTTTTGCCTTGCTTAGGAGAACTCCACTGTAAATCTATACAAAGTATCTTTATCAATAGTATTATCATCAGGGTACCCTAAATGTCTTTCTCAGTCCACAGAGAATTGATGTAACTCTGATTCTAGTAAAATAATAAAACAAAATTTAAGTAGAAATTTGGAGAAGGCAATGGCACCCCACTCCAGTACTCTTGCCTGGCAAATCCCATGGATGGAGGAGCCTGGTAGACTGTAGTCCATGGGGTCGCCAAGATTCGGACACGACTGAGCGACCTCCCTTTCACTTTTCACTTTCATGCATTGGAGAAGGAAATGGCAACCCACTCCGGTGTTCTTGCCTAGAGAATCCCAGGGACGGGGGAGCCTGGTGGGCTGCTGTCTATGGGGTCGCACAGAGTCGGACACGACTGAAGTGACTTAGCAGCAGCAAGTAGAAATTATCTTCAAATACTTACAGGATAATAAATATTGCCTGGGGGCAATAAACAGCGGATGTTTTAAAAGAAAAATAATTCAGACAAATCTGATTTCCTTTCTTGATAAAAATAACAAAATTAGTGGGTAAGGGAAGAGAAGGTGTTTAATATATTTAGACCTTTGACATACATTGTCTCTATAAGTCTTTCATAAAAAATTAATTAAAATTGGCTTTGAAGTGAGTACTGTCAACTGAATTGAAAACTGCCTGATGGACCAGCAATGACAGAGATAATAAGAGCATTGACCCAGTGGTGGGAAGGGAAGAAACAAGCACCACACTAAGACCAGTGATAGATTTGGATTCAGGATCATTACGTTAATGATCAAGACAGAAGAAAGAAAAATGATATAATCATTACTTTAACAAATGTCACTCAGTTGAAAAGTATGGTCCACACATTTAAAGTTTTTAAAATAGAAGCTTGTGGTGGGAGACAGAAACACAGGGGAATAGCCAAGTCAGAACTGACCTTGAACCAAATCCATGGCCATTTCTCCATCCATAAACCAGTTAGTGCCATCAAATCACACTATGGTGCCCACTTTATAATTGGCTAGGGGCAAATTCATCCATTCAAGATCCAAGGAAGAGAGCCAGGACTCCCAGGTAGGGCAGTAGGGATATTCAGGAGAGGGAAGAGCACTGGAGGCAAAGGGCATTGATGGTGGGAACATAAAAAGTCCAGCACCTGCGGCTCCTACTTCCACGATCCTCCAGAATGGCTCAGCAGTGAAAGATGCTCTAAAATCTGCCAGCACCTGAAAGCTCTGACTTTTTTAAAAAGTAAATAAAATGCCAGCCAATAATGATAATTAAAGGTGATTGGACTGGTCTAGATGACACAAAGAAGCATAATAAAGTGCTAACATTAAATTCACATGACATTTTAGTGTGTACAAAATGCCTCCATATCGTTTCCTTTGATTGATACTCAGAGGAGGTCAGAAAAGGCATGATGAATAGATCCATTTTTCTGCTGAAGCTAAGTGGGATCAAGAAAACTGCCAAAGATCACACAGTTACTCTGCCCAGGGTCTGCTGTTTCTATTATACCTACTCATACCTTTTAAAGTAATTCACAGACAACTGCAATCAAGTTTGGACATATGCAAAAATTATAATTCAAATACTTTTTTACTTTTTATTGTTTTATTTATTTTGGCCACATGGCTTGTGAGATCTTAATTCCCTGACCAGGGATCAAAAAAGTTCTTTTTAAAAGAAAAGCAAAGTGCATCTTCATGAGACAAGCAAATTTCCACAAACACCGACGAAAACATGCATCTTTTGGTCTTTATTCTGCATACCTCCCTTTCCTCAGTCTTCCTTCCTTTTATCCTTCCTTCCTTTTCTTTCCTTTTTGTCCCCAAGACCCTTGTTCTCAAAAACACTAGGCATATGGGAAGTAACTCAGGGGAGTAAGGATTTTAATGTACATGAATCACAAACAACCTTCCTGGGAAAACCTCAACTTCTTATCTTTGAAGGCAATGGGAATTTTTGTTTTCCTTAAGTACCTAAGGCCTGAAAGAAAGTAAAAGTGTTACTTGCTCAGTCCTGTCCAACTCTTTGAGGACCCATGGACTGTAGCCCACCAGGTTCCTCTGTCCATGGAATTCTCCAGGCAAGAATTTGTAGTGGATAGCCATTCCCTTTTCCAGGGGATCGTCCCAGCCCAGGAAATGAACCTGGGTATCCTGTATTGCAGGCAGATTCTTTACCATTTTAGCCACCAGGAAAACTCAACTCTTATGTCACTTTAGGATTAACTTTCATTTCTCCCTGCCTCTTGGTAATATCTGTTCTCCTCAAGGGCAATGCTGGACAGTAGACAGATATCCTGGTTTTCCTGCCAACGGCATTGTAGCAAATGATGCCCCCCTTCATGCCCCTGAATGAAGTATTTCATCGGAGGAATGTTATTTTTATGTTAAGACACTCATGTCATGATGCCTTATTTTAATACTTGTTTAACACTGAGAAAATATAGCACAAATATGTGAGTATGTGTATATACGTGTGTGTGTGTGTATTTCTAAGTGGGCAGCTCAAACAGTGCCATTTTAATCCAAATACACTAATAGAAAAACCAAGTTAAATGTTTCTTAAACATAAGTTAAAATGATTATGTGCAGCAATACTGCATTGCTAGAATAGATCAAATGACCTCATCGAAAATGTTTGAGAAGGTGTCAAACTTATCCATGTTAAGTTTAAAAATTTCAACTGTGAAAAGCTCTCTAGCTAACCATCTGTTTATCTTGTTCCTCCTATATATAATCAAATTTCTTTCAAACAGGAAGGCTTACATTGACAGAGTAAATGAGTCCAAATATTTGGCTTAATAGAGCCTCACTTTAATTAATCAAATAAAATTAATCTTTCAACTGAAGTGAAGTTTACATTTGTCTGTTTGATCTACAATATTTTTGAAGGATGCTCATAATATTTTGTACACTACAAAAAGCATATCTACTTTCATTTGTATTTCAAGCAGCTGGCCTGGGCATATTATCATAGATGAGAAATGTTCTTAATTGGGATATCATCTCTTTACTGGATTTTGATCTTACTTACAAAAGGGAGCAGGGCTTGCAAAAATACATTTTAGAAATATTTTAATTTGCAAAAGTGTTAGGTATCTACGGTTCTATTATGTGCATTAAATTTTTGGAAAACAATTTAGCTTCAGATGACATTTCAGGCTCAGAAAGCCTAAATTAGACATTCTGAAAGATTGTGAGTTGAGAAGACTGTTCAAGAAAGTGAAGGGCTATTGAGAAAAATGGAGCAGATTCTTTACTGATGTTGATTAGTAAAATTTGATGAGGCACTAGGAGGAGAATTTGTTTCAACACAGCATCATCTCACAGTAGTCTCCTTTCTATCATATTACATGTTAAGCATAACCCAGAAAAAGTTAAAAAAAAAAGACAACTGCTTTTAATAAATAAACCCATACTTAATAAGAAATGCTTTGGTGATTAAAATATCCCGATAGTAATTCAGCAATTGCTTTTCACTAGTCAATTAACACCTGAGAGCACTGAGATATTTATAAAGTTACAGTATCTTTTGCATAAAATAACTGGTTCAAATCCTAATTTAGAAATTAATCTGGGATTTAATTTCTTCCATCAAATTATGTATTGATTATAAATTAAAGAATCATATTTTATCACAAGTCCCTAGAATAATAACTATATCCGAATCTATAAAAATGATGTGTGTAAATATAGCATACAGACTTCCATTCACAAATAATTAGCTTCCGGGATTGTGTCTGACAATCTTTAATGATCATAAATTTCCAGCTCATCTTTTATCATCGCAATCAATTTATCACTGAAATAATTTTTGAGGCGTAAAATAAAGTGTCTCTCATATTTGAATACTTCATTCTCAGTATTTAAGTATGTTGTTGTCATCCATCGTTACGTTCTCCTCACGGCCAGGAGATGGCGCTGTGGGTTTTAAATCTCAAAGCTAAAACCCCAAAGGCAGAATTGAGCCCTTTTCAGTTAGTTTCTTCTTAATTCGTGGACACCAAGACAAGCCCTAAAAGTGTTCACTTTTTTTAGGCCAACAATCCCCCCCCCAAATAGAACGTTTTCCAAGATTCGAAAAGATAAACTCATGTAACAAAAATGAGTATTATCAACCTCTAAGGAGCGCGACTGAATATGTCCAGGTAACCAAGAAGGCAGTGAATTTTTCAGAAACTCTTTTCACTGTTTCCTTTTATCTGCGTATCCTGCCCTACCGCTGGAGTCCCAGCAGTGCTAT
>NW_011494839.1:3612161-3616160 GCF_000754665.1 Bison bison bison | reverse complement strand
GGGGGGGGGTGGAACGCTGTTTGACCGTTTCCCTTCAATGTTCACACTTAAGCCAGCTAGTCGCCAAAGAGTCCTGAAGATCAACTTCTTTCTTTAAAATAGATAAAGAATACGGAAGAAAATCTTCACGAAAGAACTTTATATCAACAGGTTTCTGCTTTTCCAAGGTCGAAGTCCTTGGAATTGCCAAGCACTTCAGACCTAAGGCTAGGGACCTTGGCGCGCTGCCAGGGCTGGTCCAACGCCCACGGCCCCTGCTTCTTCGCGGCGCTCCTCCCCATCAGCCCGGCCAATCCCCAACGCACAGGCGGACATATAGCATCTCTTCGCACTGAGCTTTGGGGGACCTAGCTAAGAGGGTAAGAAAAGACATGAATAAACAAACGGGGGCCGAAAGGCTTGACTTCAGGAGCTTGATGGACTTGAAGCTCTCCGCCACCAAGTCGACCCTGCGTTCCCGAAGCCGGCGGGGGCGCAGGATGACTAACAACTGTACCGGCTTCAAACCGACCCAAGAGTTACCAAACAGCGCCGAGCAGGCGAGGGGAGCCGGTAGGCAGATGCAAGTTCAAGGTCAGCGTGCCTCAGATTGGGGCTGGAGAGCAGCCAAGAATGTGAGGGCCTGAAGCGCTGGGGACTCGCCCTGCCAGTGCGCGCTTTGGACGAGGCGGAGGAGGGCTCAGAGCACCAACTCCCTGGCAGTTTCCCAGGAGGACGTTCCGCTGGGGTAACCGTGGTCCCGGCCTGTTGCAATCCCCAAGGCTCGGCTTCTCCGCCTGAAGGGCAGCGCAGCCCCAGGCGGTTTCCATGGCTCTCAGGAAATTTGCTTTTCCAAGCAGTTCCCAAGCAAAAGTTCGTGACATTTTTGGGCAAACTTTGCTTTTTACCTTCTTGAATGTCCTCAAATAGATAAATGAAAACACATTCACACAAGTACAATTCTCCCTTTCAGAAAACACAGATACTCAAATCCCAGTATTCTAGAGTTCTCGTAACTTTTAAATATTGATAAATAATAAGCTGTTTATCAGGGCTATACAAGTAACAAAGAGGAACTCCTGGCTTTGCTCTTAAATGATGGATTCGATTGTGTTCCGTTCTGATTTTATTCAGGTTCCTATTTTAAATTACAAGCAAGTATTAATGAAGATGATCAAGAAATTTAAGTACGACCTAAAAAAAAAAATCAGTTTGGTCTGAAATCCAATAGCCCTGTCATTTCAATGCGGGGTGGCTTGTTAAGTGTTTAAGCGTCCTTTCAAAGCCGTAGGTGTGATCCTTCCTGCTGAAACAAAACTGTATTCATCTTTGCACAACATGCGCTGGCGTCTGTAAATTATGCAACACTCGGCCAAGAATGCTCCCTGTCCGGATATGTGTCTGCCAAACCGCACCGCTGCGCCACCAGCCCAGCACCAAGGGCACCCTGCTAAGGTGTCCCTGGACGGCGCCCACCCCGCCGTCTGGACCGCGGGGTGGCCTGAGCTGCCACCACCTCGACTGGGCAGAGGGAACAGTTCCCTGCGTTTCCTGTCCCCCCATTGCTTCAGTAACTCACACTGATCTTCTCTGAAACTGCAGAGTCAAGAGGATTTCGCTTCTACCGTTTCATTCCCAGGGGTCATTTGTGGGTCAGGAGTTTCCCTCGAGGGCTGATTCCACACCCCACCCCACCCTAAAAGCCTTCCCAGACCCCCAGAAAGTGCTTCCTTTGTTTTTTTTCTCTGCTCTCTTTCCAACTTGCTAGTTAGATGTGGAACCCAGGCCCTTTCCCCTCTTCGTAGCAGAATAAAGTTCAAGCGCAGACATTTTTGGAGCTCCTGCGGCCAGAGAAGGGTACTAAGTGAGCAGCTGACGTCAGCCCTTTGCTGGCCCGAAACCAGGCGGCGGGATTTCTACTCAAGTGGTGAGAAAGAGCCTAGGCCGTGACTCAGAGCTGGCGACGATTAAACCAGGTAACGAGACACAGGGCAGATGTGTTTTCATTGCCCTGTAAGATAAATGCAGCGTTAAGTGCCTGACAACTTCCCAGAAGCAATCAGCAAAAGTTTACGAGTGCATAAACCTCAAAGACCATTCCCCGACGGTTGTTATAAGGCCCACATTTAGAGCTTCTATAAATTCTTCAGCAGTTTCCCCAAGCTAAGTTTCCAGGAACTATTAAGCAGCCACCTCCTCCGGGGAGACCTGGGGGATTTTCTTGAACCGCCAAAGAAAGAGGTTTGGGGCTCCTAGTGAGTGAAATGAAATTGCGCCAAAGTTTGCTTCAGAAGTTTGGGTGGCCAAGGAGGGAGGAGGGAGGAAGGTGGACCGGAAGTGGGGTCCAGGGAAAAGTTCATGATATGCCGGGTTAGCTGACAGCAGCGGAGGGCCGGGGTCTGTCGAGGGTCGGGGATCTAGCGGAGCTTTGACCGCTTTGGGTGGTGGCCCCAGTTTGGCCAGTCCGGCTCTGCAGGGCACAGCTCCCTGTGGCGCTCCTAGCGAAGTCCAAGCTCCCCCAACTCGGCCCGGACACGGTAGCTCCTTCGTCTGTCTAGTGCCCACTGAGTGTCCGGCAGGAATCCAGCCGGCCAGCGCACCAGAGAGGCGGCCTGGACGGAGAACCGAGTCCGAAACCGGAAACGTGTCTCCACTCCGCCCAGAGCCAAGACGGTGCCAGCCTCGGTCCTCCCCCAAGTGGCCAGAGTTCTTGGGTCATTTAGTATCAGACACACCGACTCACCTATATTTATAGAGAACCTTTGTTTACGATCCCGGTGAAAACAAAGCTGCTAATTGAAAAATAGTAACCGGAGCGTGTCTTTCAGCACCTTAAAGCCCGAGGTTAACAGCTGCGCGCGCCGGGGGAGGGAGGGGCCAGGGAAGCGATGAGCCAGGGGCCGCCCTGCACGTCTACGTGCCTTGGGGGTCCCGGGCGACACACGTGGGCCGGATCGAGCCTTCAAGAGCTCAGGGCCGGGGTCCCAGGCTGGAAAGCTTCCGGCAGCCCGCCAGCTCTTTCTCCCCCTTTGGGTTCCAGTTAACCCCAAGGGGCGAAGGTAACCGACGACTGCGTAGCATTTCTGATCCCGTGAGATTCAATTTCGAGCAGTTATTTTGGAAAGATAGAGCTGGGCCCCTTTCCCTGCTTTCCAGGTGAAAACGCAGACGTTTCTCTGCCGTCCTCATCCCTCCTTTCTGAAATAAGGCGTCCAACTGTTCCGATATTACCATTCAAAAACAGGTTCTGTGGCGAACCTCATTTGTGAATCTATTACAGAGATTAATAGATTATTTCTCCTTTTTCAACTAATTCTCAGTGGGGAAATTTAACCATATGGTAAGGAGAGAATTAGAATTTCATCACATTAGAGCAAAATGTAATGAAAAGAGTCCAACACCTGGGGCCAACTCTGAAAGCCACAATTAAAAGGTTTTTAATGAAACCAGAAAAACCAAAAATTTCATAGGCTTCAGTAATTCTGCCACATAAGGAAGACTTATTGGAGATGTTGGGAAATATTGTTTTTACTTATGTTGTAAGGATGAAAACCAGCCGCTAAATACCATGTGCGCCCGGACACGGAACCCAGAGTCCCATTTCTCATCAGGGGAGCAGCACTTGTTTCCACACTTCGGCTTCCTCTCTCTCCAAGAACAATCGAGGCAGACCCAGTTGTCCCTGAATGGCTTCCTAGCCTTGGAGGCGACGTTTCCGGGTAAATAAATATGCACTGATGCCCCACTTAGTGTGTGAGAGGGTTTGACTCCCGTTGAAGTTGACTATTCTGAAGCCACTGGATTTTAATCTGGAGGGAAGTTTGAGCAATCAGTTTCTTTCTGGTTAGGAAATCGTGGGCTTCATCATCACCATCACTGTAGCCGTGGTTTGGAGGCGGCTGCGAAAGTAACCCCCTCCACCACCACCTTTACAAAAAGTCTAATGGGTTGCACTCCCCCCGCCCCCCACGCCCGATCGGGGTAGGAAATGGGCAGGGAGCATAGTGGAGGGGGCGGAAT
>NW_011494839.1:3611376-3611857 GCF_000754665.1 Bison bison bison | reverse complement strand
TCTACAATTTGCTGAAGGAGCAAAGAACATCGTCGACTCTAAGTAGGGCTTTTAGTGTGCTCATTGATGAGTGAAAGTCGCCACACATGTCAAGCTAAAGGCAGTTGTTGGGTTACTAACAGGACCCAGCGCCTTGCAAACATATGCGCTAAGCTGTGTATACAGATGGCAGGCAGAATAATGGAGCAGGCGCCTTTTATAAAGCTCTAGCTGCTGCCTGTCTTCAGACCTGGGAAATGAAACTATTCAGACTCGCGGCCAGATAGCGCCTGCGATTGTTTGTTACCGTTTTAATCCTATTAATTAAAACGTTAACCTGATTGGGTAGAAAGCGCTGTCCCAACAGGCGACTCTTCTTCATAATAACCTACTCAGAGATAATGATGTAAAAGACTCCCCCGTCTGTGGCGGCGGCTGGTTGATGGGTCCGGAAATCTCTTGAAGGTGAATCCAAGCAAGATAAACGGTGCGGAGAGGAGGC
>NW_011494839.1:3525368-3610505 GCF_000754665.1 Bison bison bison | reverse complement strand
GCGGCGGCAGCAAGAAATCCAAAGAGCAGAAGGCGCTTCGGCTCAACATCAACGCCCGCGAGCGCCGGCGGATGCACGACCTGAACGACGCGCTGGACGAGCTGCGCGCGGTGATCCCCTACGCGCACAGCCCCTCGGTGCGGAAGCTCTCCAAGATCGCCACGCTGCTGCTCGCGAAGAACTACATCCTCATGCAGGCGCAGGCCCTGGAGGAGATGCGGCGCCTCGTCGCCTACCTCAACCAGGGCCAGGCCATCTCCGCCGCCTCCCTGCCCAGCTCCGCGGCGGCGGCGGCCGCGGCCGCTGCCCTGCACCCGGCGCTTGGCGCCTACGAGCAGGCGGCCGGATACCCGTTCAGCGCCGGGCTGCCCCCGGCCGCCTCCTGCCCGGAGAAGTGCGCCCTGTTCAATAGCGTCTCCTCCAGCCTCTGCAAACAGTGCACGGAGAAGCCTTAAACATCCTCTCCACCCATCCACCACACCCCGCCCCGAAAAACACCAGACCGACCCCAAAGCTAGAGGACAGTGCACAGCTGCTCACCACCCTTTTTATTTGGTCCTCTCGTAGTTGTGAAACACTTGCAGAACAGACAAAGCGGAGGCGAGAACTGAGAAGTATCAGAGACATTCGGGACTTCTAGCCTCGACAACCCCAGAATCTTGGTCTTTGGGGTGGGGAGTGAGGTGGAGTTGGTATGGAGGATAGATGTCTTTATTTTTTCCTCGGAAAAGTGGCAACTTTGGTGGCAGCCTAGACCGCGAGGAAGCAGTTTGCCTTTAAGGTTAAAAAACAAGTTGAGAAGTAGTCGTTATTAAGCGTGGAGGGTATTCCAGGGCAAAATAGTAATCCTACTGATAATTGTGAATTTGGCTAGTGCTGAGGGGGGAAGGAGGAGTCCGGGGTTGGGTGGCTTGTGGGACGGAATATTCATTCAGACAAATCAGAAAGGGCACTTGAAAATAAATTTTGATTCTGAGCCAGGAGAAAAACTTGAAATGTAGATTTATTTAAGTGAAAAAACAAAACAAAACAACAGAAAGAGACACGTTGCTATGAAAGACTTGTATTTTTTATTGTCTCTGAACTTTAATCCTGTGAAAATGCTCAAAAGTTTTGGCAAGAGTGATATAAAAAAAAACTGACTGTGGCTGAAAGAAATTGCATTTAAAACTATTTATGTGCACCTTGTTACTTTCCGCTCTGCAATGATGTATTAACGATTCATGGTATTTATTTGTTATTCATCAATGACCCTTCCACATCAACAGTATTTATCATGTGTTAAGGTCATGGGGTCTTATGTGCAGATTTTTTTAATGCCTCTAAAATTGTTTTATAGATTAACTTATATTGTGTGCCAAGTGTTTAAAAGGGTTTATTTGCCAACAAGTATGAAGAGACATATTGATGTATCTGAGCTGCTTAGGTTTATCAAAGGTCACCTGGATATCTTCAGTTGCATCATCCCTGTATTTAAATTGAGCTTTAATAAATTGCTTCAGTCCAAAAATTACAGGAAAGGTGTATTCTTAATTGATGAATGAATTGATCTCTCTCTCTTTTTTTTTTTTTCTCCAAAAGGGGACTCTTTTGCATTCTAAAAAGGAAAGACATCACAGCAATAGATCCTATAAGTAAGAACATGCTAAACAAATACTTTTTCCAGGCTGTGCTGTGCATTTTTAAAAGGTCTAATTTAATTGCTTTTAATATATGTGTACATATATAAGTTATTTTAACTGTGGAGAATTATTTAAGTTGAAAGACTGGTTTGATTTGCCTATGGTGTGAAATTCTTTGTTATTTTTCTAAAAAACAATTAAAAAGAAATAAAATAAAACTAAGGAAGAGCAAGAAGCTATTTACCCAAAGCGAGCTTTCAGTTTTAGTTTGCATGGCTGTTTGCCTGCTTTTCTAGCCTATGAAAATCCAGAAAACCTTTTTTAAAAAATGGAGTCCTGCTATTTTCCACTCCTTGCAGATAATACAAATTCAGTTTGTCAGGTTGGATGGTGAGTGGGGAGTTGTGATGGATCTCTTGGCGGGTTTTGGATGTGTAAAGAATGATATATATATTAAATAGGTCAATCAGACTATGACAGCTATGTACGACCATTTGTATGTGTATCTATGTCAGAAAGAATCTTTATTAAAATATTTTGATCAAACATCTTATTATGCTGTGCTTTGTGGAAGGAGCCATCACCTCTTTTCTGTGTAACTCTTTGCTTGAAAGGTAAAAAAGAAAGGAGTTTTAGAGAAGGTGAAACTAAAGTTCTGTCAGGGATACGCAATTAGGAGCAGCCCTAGTTCACGTGTTTACTTGTTAAAAGAGGATGGCTGGGCCTGGTCATCGGAGGAGAGAGAAATGGGGTCAGCGGTGAGACGCCGAGGAGGTGTAGAGCTCCTGTCTGCTGGCATCAACTTTGAAGGCCCTTCTCTCCCTGGAAATCTTTTCCCACTTTGTATGGCATTGTTAACTAGCAGTGCCAAGGCCCATCAGAAAGAGTAAAGTTTCTTAAAGAGTTTTTATTTCAAAAATGTCTATCTCCAACTTCCAGAAAGCCAAGGAAAACAGATGAATTTGGATTCTGTGAGGATGAATTCTATTGTGGCTTTCCCCTTTTTTGTGTGATCGAAGAGTCAACCAGGTTGAATGATATGTGTAAACAATGTCCATAGAGATTTTTACAATGTACTAGTGTTGCCTGTTAATGAGATTTGTAGGGGCTATGTTTGGATTGGGTTGGGTGTTGATTCTATTGAAGAATGGCTATATAGGCTTGTATTTAGACTTTCCTAATGCCCTCACATTTAGAAGGTTTTAATTTTATTGTGGTGAAAGTTATAGAGATGGTGGTCATGAAGTTAGAGTGTTTCCTCTATAGGCAGTTTGCTGATTGCGTTTTTGGTCTGTATAGTCTCAGCTCATAATGATATCCCTAAATGCCATCAAACTTAGTAGGGGGTGAGGGAGGATATTTTCTGCTCCACTTGCCATCAAAAAAGATTAATCAGAACCTGTAACTTTTCAGAAAACATCACAGCAAAGGGCCTTGAAGCTGAAGCCCTCCCAGTCTGGGAGTGGGGGTTGAGGGAGGGAAGAGACCAGGGCAGCCCCCAGGCAGGAGAAGACCCGTCTCTCAGCATTTACCAGACAAAGCCTGGGTGCGTCTAATTATGATTATTAAAACAATTTCCATGACGATGTCTAATATTATGTTAATTTGAAAACAACTGTGTATGAAAACTGTCGACTATAATACCTAAATTCATTTAATGAAACACATCGTTAAGGCAATTAAACCTCCTGGATGTGATTAAGAAACATAATTACGACACTGTTCTGCGCCATAATTGGGTGTCTTTAATCAAGGGGTAAAGTGCTCAGCAACACAGCCATTAGTTTGTATTGTTCTGGCCTGGCTGTCCATCATTCTGATTAGGAATTAACCGGAGCCACCATCAGTCGAATTTTTTTTTTTTTCCTATTTTGCGTGTTAACATTGTAGAGGACATATTTGTTGCAGGATTTTACTGCTTAATATTTCTCATTATTAAGAGGACCTCCTTAATATACTCTCTCTGTAACCTCTGTGATGTTCAACTCTGATTAGAAATAGTACAAATAAGAGATCTTGAACTTCAGGGGAAAAAGAAATACCCTCCTCTTACTCCTTTAATAACTCAATCTCCAAACTTTGTCCTGAAAAAACTGGAAATGGATGGGGGTGGGGGAAAGGAGAGGATAAATGTCAGACAAATATGAGCAGTTATGCAAAGTAACAGGGTTAATAATATTTAGTTTCATTTTGATAATTTCAGACACATAAATTCTCTTTCCAAATACAGGAGTTGACCAGTGCTGAGTTCTAGGAATAAATGGGGGACATCTGAAAGGAACAAGAGAGGACTTTTCGGTAATTTACTAGGTGGAATTCCCTGCCCTCAGCCAACCTTTGTAAAGTTTCTCCAGCAGCAGTTTTTAGGGAGGGAAAACCACTGATTGAAGAGACAATTCTTCCCCCACCTGGCAAAGCCCTGGGCCGCTTTCCGAGGCCCGCTGGACTCCTGTATTTTCAGCCCAGGGTGGAAAGTTGGTGCACACACTTCTGGCCCTAGATGTCTTCCCACTGCGCAGCATCCACTTCAGGATTGGATGACTGAGCACCAAGGGGTCAGGGTGATCTTGCTGAAGTGCCCTTGGGCCAGAACAGAGACCCTGGCCCCTAAAACGGCGGCGTCTGTCAAAGTAGTTCGGTCAGCTTCAGAGGCTGCATCCACTGCGCCTTGGGTGCTTCTGAGGGGAGTGCACCGCCCGAAGGATCCCGGCTGCTTGAGTTTCTCAGGGAACTGACTGTAGGCCGAGGCAGTGAGCGAGGAACCAGAATCTCACTTGGCCTTTTATTCCACCGGTTTTCTTCTCTAGTTTCTAACTTCAATATCTTTCTCTAATTTCGAGTTCCTATTTAGATCCCATCTCCAACTTGACTTTGGGCACCTACAAGAATGAAGCGCTCTGGGGCTCTTCGTGGACTCCTTCCTATAGAACCCGCAAATGATCATCTTCGGAGAGCTCACTAGTTACACCCTCCTCCCTCTCCGTGGTGCCTGTAAGTGTGTGTGTGCGCGCGCATGAGTGTGTGCGCGCTCGCTTGTGTGAGCGCGCGCGCAACGATGCGCTCTCATTCTCTGCAGCTGGGCATACCTTCCAAAACCCCGTGCTGCGCTTAAATTTTTGCACCCTCCTGTCGCACCCAGCACCATCCTTCCTGCCAACAGCTCATTGGGGAGGGCTAAGGCTCACCGGTTCCCGTCTCCACGCGCTCTTGGCCCTGACGCCGGAACCGAACCTTTCTCCGCGCCCGGGACCCTGAGATTGTTCCAGCCTGAGTGGCATTGACTTTTCCAATGTAATGACTTATGAAAGATATAATCATGTGTTAAATTGAATCCTCCGTTTAACTGTTAATGGTGTGCTGTGGGCACATTTACGTATTAGATGCTATGGTAACTAATTACCACTAGGAAAAAGGATAATACACTTCCCAGACTTTGAAAAATAATGATGAGAGATCACTTCCCAGTTCGCAACACACAGTGGCGGCTCTGCCAGGCGGAGACGCACTGAGCGGAGACCCCAGCGTGTTCTGGTGACAGGCGGGAAGGTAATGAATCCTGCCCAGAAGAGGCTCCTTAGTAAAAACCTTTGATGAAAATCTAATGCAGTGGGGAAGTGGGGGGATGGGCTGGGACAACCAGACAACGTTGCCTCTAAACAGAATTAAATTGCAAAACAAATGTCAGAAACAAAAGTATTCTTTTAATTACAACGCAGGTCAGCCTAAATCACCTGCCAAGCAACTTTACATGAATGAACATTTTTTGTTGTGTGGGCATCATAAATGAGTCCTGCTTCTTCGTGCTCTGCCTTGGCGCTTACAAAGTTGGATGCCCCTGGATTTGCCAAGCCAATGAGCTCCGGGTTAAAGTTGGCCTTTTAAGTCAGACATTGGGCACAAGAGAAGGAAACAGGAGGGAAAACCAGGAAAAGGTAACTTAAGAGAAAAAAAAAAACAGTTCTCATTACAGGAGTTTTCTTCTCTCCCTGCCAGATCTCTGGCTTTTCTGATCAGTTGATCTGTGTTTACCAGAACCAGGGTTCTGTAGACGGTGTGAAATAACCAGGTGTCTGTTTCGCCCCAGGGCCAGAGTCAGTGTTTGTGCTGGGGACCCTGAAGGGCAGGAGGAAGGAGGGAGCGGCTTCCCCGAAGGCCAGCCCAGAGTTCCAGACCAAATGATGTCCACAACATGTGTCACTGCGCTGCGCTGCTCGGGCTGCGCCCAGGGAGGGATTTGGGCTCCACAGCAGCAGAGCATCCCTGGACTGGCTGTCGTTCTGGGCCCCTCCTGTGGGGCGCGAGGCCATTCGGCCCCCAAATTCCTAGGGACAGAAAGGGAACTTTGGGGGCTCTGCCTCAACTCTTTCGAGGGAAGGCATTTGGATCGGGGTGTCCCTTGCACCTGCCATGGCCTGGTGAGTTCACCGGAAGATTCCCGGTTTATAAGAAGCGCCTGCAGCCCAGCCAAACCCCGGAATTCTGCAAAAAAGCACCTCAGTTTTAAACCCCAAAGAACCTCATCGCTTCCCAGCCAGGCAAAGAAAATTAGCTCGCTTTCCCTGAAGCCCTATTTTGGTTAAATTCTACCACTTTTCCTATATGGCTCGTCTTAACATAATCCAGGAGACTTCTGGACTATTACAAAACTATCCACCCCCTAAGTGCTTGTGAGTGTGCAAGTAGGACTTTCGTATCCTTTACTTTATGTCCCCTCTTTCTGACAGTACAGAAACAGAGATTAGGGAGCTTTGGAAGAGAAATGACTGGGCTGGGAAGGCTAGACTGCAAACGGAAAAGGGATTTTGCAGTTACCACCCACCCCCAGACCTAGCTTCCAATATGTGATGGACAAGCCTATTTTAGAAGTCACCAGGACTTCTGATGGGGAGTTGGCTTTAATTATGCACAATGTGATATCATTTTCCTTCCCAGATTGGGAAAGAGTTAATTCTTTCCCAAAGACCATAGTTGCCCTTGTCTTTTCAACCTGATTCAGAGATGTAATAAAATATGAAGCAAATTTATGATCTGTTTCAAGCATTTTATTGCTGTATTTTTAAATTCATATATGCACATATAAGAACTATGATCTGTGAATAATTTGAAATGCTACACTAGAATGATACATTTTAGATAAAACATAACCATATCTTTATATAATTGTCTCAGATTAAAATAAAAAAGAAAAATAGATTTCTAATGTGGACCAAACTGAAATACTAATGACAGCCATAAACTGCTAACCAACCATAAATTAACATCTTCATCAAATGCTAAAATGGTATCAGTGGTTATATAAAGCAATTATTATTTCTCTTTATAAGTTTTAGAATAAAGTTCAGGGATATTTAAAGGACCCATTATTTACAAATGCTTCCCAATTCTAAAGATTTCATAATTTTATTAGGAGGATGGTTGCAACTCAAATCTGCTATGTTAATAGGGATGTTTAGAGATGAGAATTTAGTTTTAGACATAAAAATGCTTCATGGCCTAACCTCATTCTATGCATTTACTCTGCTCTGGCAATTACTGAAGAACTTGGTGTAAGGATTTCTTTGTTAATATCCTTATATCCGCTTAGAAAATGGAAGACAAATAATTTCTTCTTGTGAGTGAGACTATGTACCCAAGTGGTTAAAACATTAAAACATGCACTGTCTATTCAAGCAAGTGCAGCTGCATTTGCCACGTATAGTTTCTTTCTGAAGAGCTATGGTCAAAATTCAAGTGCAAAGTGCAGCTTGTCCCCTCCATCTAAGACTTCCATGAAAAAAAAAAAAAGATTTTCCTAACCAGGCCTCCACAGAAACATGAATAGCCATGAAGGAGGAAAGGAAATCTATCTATTAAATCTATAAATGTATCAGAAAGCAGGAGCAGTAAATAACTTACATTTTCTACTGCAGAAGCATCAAGCAAATACATTCTTTAAAGTGTAGATTTCTCAAGAAAGTGAAATTAAGAAAAATCTGGAATTATTCAACAAAGTAAGCTCTTTTTAACAACTTAGAAAAATTATTTTTTTTTTATGAAAACAAAACACTGATTTGAATTATGGAGGATCTGGGTGGAACACATACATACTCAAATTACTTCTGCCACTCTGGTGTTACTTCTGTGTGTTGCCCTTCTGTGGATAAACATCTCCAAAGGTCAGGGATTAACTAAGATCTTCAGTTGGCTGAGTCCTGCATTGTTTAGTCTGAGGACTTTGTTTTTAAAAAATGAATACTATTTTTATAGCTTTCCTTGTAAGTCTAAAATTAGTTAAAAATAAAGTTAAAAAAATACCAAATTTTAAAATATATGGAGAAATTACTACTTTCTGTATGCTTTTAGATTTAAAAATTCAAAAGTGATTTCAAATACTTCAAAAATATTCCATCTAAAGTATAAAACAAAGGCATTTATAAAATTTTAAATATATTGGCCAGTTCTTAGAAGTTATGGAATGAAAGTCTATTTCATTTCAACAGTAATTTGAATCTCAAAGACAAAATCATTTACTTAAAAATGTGGGTTGTCATGTAATGATGACATACATTTCATGTGAACTATAATGGTTAGTTTTTAGAAATAAAAGTTATATGGAGTGAACATTCTCTTGCAAACAAGAATCACCAGCTAATATGTGCTTTATAAGTGTTTAAATTTGACCCAATGACAAACCATCAGGTACTAGTACCTTTACCTGTTACTTCCATCACCCTAGCTTCTTCCATGAGCAAAGAACATAAATTATAAGGGAAATAAAATACCTTATGAGTTTATCTCTAAATATTTACTTTATAGGTAGTCTGCAGTATATCATGTCTGCTAAGTCACTTCAGTCGTGTCCGCCTCTGTGCGACCCCATAGACGGCAGCCCACCAGGCTCCCCCATCCCTGGGATTCTCCAGGCAAGAACACTGGAGTGGGTTGCCATTTCCTTCTCCAATATCATGTCTATCCTTATAAAAATGAATACAGTTAGGAATTAAGAACATAAGCTATACCTCAAAAAAATTAACAAAAAACTATCACATTTAAAATTATCCAGCATAGCCATTGAGTATATTTTTTTCCTATTCAACTATATTCTGAGTAGAAAATGCACAGTATTACCCACATGACCATGGATAATGCCAGACAGTTCTGCAAAATTATTGTTTATTTAGTGTGTTTTAGAGTAAAACTGAAACCCAAGATGATTATTTCATAGATTGTCCATTTAACGACATAATTGACCCTAAATGTTCAACCATACTGAACTGCCTAGTTCCAACGAACAGAAACACCCTCAGAGTCCAAGGCAGTCCTTTAAAACATGGATGAATTCTTTCTTAGGAAAGCTAAGAGTCTCAGTGAAACACTGTATGTATGGTGACTGAAGGAGCCACATTTCATCAACACTCTTCTGTGTTCTGTGTTTTATTTACAGCTAGCATTTCAGCTCGTGAATACACAGAATACTGTCCAAATATTACTCAGCTTCATTCACTATCTGTGGTAAAGTTATCTACAGAAAACAAAGACCATGTCTCTTTTCTGTAGAGAGAAACAGAATCTCTCTCCCATTCTTGTTTTCTTATACATCGCTCCACAGAATCATAGTCTATAATCATAATCTATTATTAAGAACAGCAGCCTAGCAAGGTCAACCTTGTTAAAATAAAGTTTAAAAACTTATTAGTCACTGATACTCTTGTTATGTTTTTATTTCCCACATAAATACGTGAAACTATACTGAAAAATGGGCTTCCCCAGTAGCTCAGCAGTAAAGAATCCACCTGCAATGCAGGAGACACAGAGACATGGGTTCTATATCTGGGTTGGGAAGATCCCCTGAAGAAGCAAATGAATGGCAACCCACTCCAGTATTCTTGCTGGGAAACTCCATGGACAGAGGAGCCTGGCAGGCTACAGTCTATAGGGTCGCAAAGAGTTGGACACAACTGAAGTGACTGAGTATACATGCATGAATACTGAAAAATGTTCTGAATGTAACAATTAATGTTCTTTTACTGAAAATATGAGAAAATAAGAACACATATGTATATGGTGGGAAAGATGAGGGTCTGAGGATCTCCAGACAGCAAAATTATTTCCCAAATCATTTACTAACTGTAATAAAATCTTCTGTCACCCAACATGCTCCTAGTAGGAAAATAAGGAGACAATCATTCACCTGTGCTTTAAAAGTTAATTTATTGGCTCATTGCATATTAAAAAAAAACACACACACATTAAATTGACTTACAAAGCATTTGCATTTCTTACCTAAAATCTTTTCAAGATAATTTGCTTCCTCATAAATCCACCTATATACCATTTTAAAATTAAGAGTATTAAATATTTAAGATTTCTTTTTACAATAGAGAGACTCTCCTGCTTAAAAAATACTTGAAAATGTTAAGTGTTGTCAATTACTCCTTTTAAAAATTGTTCAGTAGAGATTTTCACAAATTAAATTCATCTTACTCAAGAAAATATTATAAACAAAGTAAACATTTAAGCCAAATATTTCCAACACCAATGATCACTGACTCAGATTAACACTCTGAAATAGAGTAAGTAATAGAAACATTAGAGAGTTTTATGTGATCACCTACTGTAATTTAAAATAATGCTACAGGGAACTTAATCTTGGCTTGCTAACTTTTTCCTAATTGAGCATGTGAATATGAATACCTAATAATGCAATTCGGTAAATAATGGCTTGCAATACTGGCAAATTTAATAGGTTAAATCAGTGTACATTCTCAGGGCGTATAATTCTTGTTTTAAAATTATTGATGTTATTTTATACTAAGATCAAAACCTAGATAATTTTTGTGCTTTGACCTTTGAAATTGTTTTAAGATTTCATGGCTCAATTAGAAGGGTTAGTTTATAGAAAGGGTACTCAAATTATTTTTCATAAGAAAATAAACAGAAGCAATCATGCAAATTTTGAGCATAGAAGCTCCTTTGCCTTAGACTTGTGACCCAAACTTAATGATAAAATCGACAAAATATAATGAAGTGTGTCAGGAAGGCCAAACAAGGCAGATAAAAGTTTCCAAATAGGTTGCTTACCAACATTCTTTATTTAGTGACAAATAGCTTTTTCCTGAATATCTTCAGAGCATTTAGTTTTTGCTAAATGATGCCTCAGTTGGTCACTGATATAAAATAATACTGCTAGTCATTCATTTTCTTCAATTTGACATTTAGAAGGGGGGCTGTAAAAATGAAAAGGGTGGGTTTTTACTATATGTAAAATACAGTTTTTAAAAAATTCTGATGCCTCAGTGACTGTATTTTGTTTTGGACATCTTTAAACATATAATCACAATACTGGATGTATATGTTTTGTTGTATCTAATTAGGCACATAGTAATTTCTCACTGCAGAACATATATTTGGAATGAGTGATGGAAGGTCAGTTAGAATGAGTGTTGAATCAGAATTTTAAAACAGTTTTAGGAAGATGAATTTATTACAACTACATTTATAATAAATTAGTTGGGTATATACTGCTTTCTCTAATAAACTGTGTGTTCTTAAAGAGGGTAATCCAGTGCATAGTATCAGTCTAAGAGGAAATGCTCAATAAATGTTTGACTGAATAAATGACTAATCCTTTAACCAATAACAAAAAATGCTTCCCTTTAACAAATATATACAAACAGTTTTTAATTTAAAAGGCACAACATTGTCCAAGTATCTTCTTACAACTTTACATTTGGATATTGCATTACACTTTTCAAAATAAGTTCACACATCTTACTGTGTTCAATCCTCATAATGAACCCTGGCATCCAAAAGCCATATTATTTTTATTTTGCAAATATGGAAACACTGAGAGGCAAAGTGACTTGTTGATAATAGTAAATCAATTGTGTCATAGCTAAATTTCATGTCTTTTAACTTATTTCTCTATGACATTTATTCTATTCATAGACAATCTTTAATGACCAGGTTTAAGCCTGTCACAAGACTCCATCCATTGCTTTTATATAATATTTCCACCCTTAATTCCTTTCACTATAAATTAAGCAGAAATTAGAATGGAATGCTTTTCTGTGCTCTCTCTGCTATAGCAACACAGAAGTGTGCTACTAAGATGAATTTAATAATCTGGAGGTTTCCACATCAGGCAATATGGTGGAATAGAGGTCCTAGTACAAAACGAATGGGCTCTACTTTGTGGCAGGACGGGATAAAGGTTGCAGCCCAAGAGGGGTAGGACATGTGTGCATGCACGTGTGTGTGGGTTTAATCCAAGACCTGTGCACAAAGGCAAGAACTTGCAGAGGCAACATCTTCAGTAAGTGACTAGAAAGAAACCTCACTCCACAGAGGACTGGGTATTCTTGCTTATCCCTACTCACAGGTTGCAATCTGGCTGACTTAGGGCCAGAACCCACCCTATCTATGCAGTTTCCCATGTGTGTGTGCTCAGTCGCTTCAGTCACGTCCGACTGTTTGCGACCAGATGGACCGTAGCCTGCTAGTCTCCTCTGTCCATGGGATTCTGCAGGCAAGAATACTGGAGTGGGTTGCCCTTTCCTTCTCCACCCAGGGATTGAACCCACATCTCCTGTATTGGAGGCGGATTTGTTACTACTGAGCCACTAGGGAAGCCCATGTAGTTTCCCGTCCCCTCTCATAATACTCAAGGTGAAATTTTAAATTGATCTGAATTTGATAGTAACAGCAGCCAGGTGAAAGCAAACACAAATTTTCTCTGGAGGTGTGAACTTTAAACTCAGGTCTTAAAAAAAAATTCCAGAGATAAAATTCCAAAGAACGAGTCCACTAAACAAGGAATTCCGAGGAAGAGTTAAAAGAAAAACAAAATACAGGATCAGACCCATAAAACACTGATGATGTGGAAATACCAGATATGAATATAAGTTTCTTAATATATTTTTAAAATGAAAGAAGATATTGAGTGTATGATGAAGGAACAAGATACTATCAAAAATGACCAGGCAGATAGAGAATTCTCAAATTGAAAATGTAACCACTAAATTTATCAGACTCAGGGGAATTG
The DNA here is from genome assembly GCF_000754665.1 of Bison bison bison. Lineage (NCBI taxonomy): Eukaryota > Metazoa > Chordata > Mammalia > Artiodactyla > Bovidae > Bison > Bison bison. The sequence goes on along the minus strand of NW_011494839.1, from coordinate 3,597,860 downwards.
AAATCTGAAAGCTGACAAATTGACGGCTGGCACCCTGGCTCAGATCAGCTCTGGAGACCCCATAGAAGGGAGAGGGTAGTGAGGATCTGAGTGTGAAACACAAGAAGTCTAGAGCATCTCAGAGAATGAAGGCTGTCACAGACTGTTGTCTGTGTGTGTGGGTGTAGGGGGGTGGTGCTGACGACAGGGCTCGTGGCAGCCCAGGGCGGAGGGGGGGCATGCAGTAGTGAGAGGATGGGTGGGGGCAAGAGTTTTAGGTTCTGCTTTGGCCTTTCCCCCAGATTAACTGTCCCACCAACATAGTTTACATCACTGGGTGAATAGAGCACTGAAACATCATGGGTACACATTATGAGATACTACACAGTAGTTAGAAGTAATAGATCAAATACATATAAAGTAATACTTTTAAAGTATAGTGCTTAGTAAAAAATTAAGAAGAATATGATGTATAGAATAGACATTTATGAAAATTAAAAAACACATACACCCAAGATAATAACATATGTTTTATAAAAACACCTACAAATAAAAAGATATATACCAAACACAGAATATTTCCTGATGATGGGGAAGGGTATAATGGTAGGGCTTAGGGATAGAATAGAATGAGTAAATAAAGCCTTGTTTGGACCAATTATAATTGTGTACCGTGAACTAAGGGGTATAAGGCATGTGATCACTCAATCCTGTGAACCTGAGGTTAAAATAAAAAGACAGAAGAAACAAACCCAGTGGATGAGTTAAAGAGTAGAATAAACTGAAAGCGATATAAAGATCCAAAGAAATGGCCTAGAATGTAAATTAGAGATAAAAAAAAAATACAAGGGGAAAAGGTCAAACAACATGGACTGTAAACAAGATACAGAGCTGAAAGAGGAAATTTTCAAACAGATAATCATGAACATTCTACGCTTGATGAAAGGCACCATGGCATGCAAGCACAATAAACAGAAACTAAGAGTGTCAAAGACAAAGAGAGCACGTTAAAGCTGTCAGAGAAAAGAGGCAGACTACCTACTGAATAATTAAACCGAATGAAGGCTACGCTCTTAACAACATGAGATATCAAAACAGGAAAAAAGGCAAACTCAGGAATGAGGACAAAAGGAAAGCATCTTCAAATTGGCAAAAACAAAGTTTAGACTGACAGACCTTCACTAAGGAGCATTTAGTGCATGAACTTCAGGAAGGAGAAAAATAGATGCTAGAAAAGCTATTAGGCTACTAAATATGGTTCAGTATTTTATAATGTTATTTTAAAGATAAATTTCCTTTTCAAAAATGAAAGCAAATTTCTGAAATACTAGAAGTTTCAATGAAATAACTAGAACTTATAACTAGAAGTTCCCATGAAATAACTGGGCTTATTTACCTGCTTTGCCTGTTTATATATGGCATCAGCATTCAAGTTGAATGACAAACCATCATTTGGCAATCTGATATCAGCAATCTTTGAATCATCCAGCCGATGCTGCATTTTGGCATATGGAATTATACTGCATTACATAATGGTGTAATTCAAATACTACAAATCAAATCCCAGTCCAAGAGGTGAGGCATCAAGAACAAACACTGCTCTCTAGTTTCTCAGTTGATATAAATCGAAGCATTCAGGAACGTTAATTACAATACCGGCATAACCCTTACAGTTTACACTGGAGTCAAATGCTATAATCAATCCTGTAATGATCTCAACATTTACTCCTACAATAAACCTAATACTAATGTCTAGGGCAATTGCTGAATATATAATAGGTTTTGTGTGTTCTTATACTGATAAATCTTACCAGTATCTAACTTGAACATGAGTAGCCTTATATAACAAGAAATTTTGTTTTACTGAGCCACAGTATACAAAGTAATAAAGTACATTTATGGATGATTAAATATTGAAGTGAAGTTGAAGCATTTAATCTACTGCAAACCTCATTTAATGCAAACGTACCCCAGCAATATAGATATTATTGATATTATACTTGAAGGGAACATTTTCATCTAATGTATCTTGTGGAAATTTAATTTCCTTCTTCTCTGAGAACTTGGAATTTGTTAGACTGTGTCCATTTACAGCATAAATTTCCATTAGTACATAAAGCGTATTTTTACATATTATAGAAGAATTTTTGACTTAACAAAATCCCACAGTGTCAGATCTATTACTGTGAAGGCACACATACAATGACATTTGCAAATCACAATATGCACAAACTTAAAAAAAGCTACTTTAAATTTATCATTATGTTGATTTTGATGTCCATTTTCATGCTACCATCTTTTTTTTTTATGATGGGTTTTGTGATCAAGTATAGATGGGACTGATCTCAGATCAAATAGAAATTGGCATTTTTAAAACAAACAAAGCAATTACACTTGAAGAAATTAAAAACAAATAGATGAACTGAGGACATTTAGGTTAGTTTTCTAGATAGATTTCTCTCCTTTCCTTTTAGCTTAAGATTTTATTTTGTACCTAAATAAAACATCAGAGTCTGGGTAAGGAATACCAAACAAAAAGCGGCTATAGTTTAGTTCTAACGGCTTATTATCAATTATTTCTAAATCAAAGTAAGTTAAAAGCACAACCAACAATTGCTTTATTTCAACCATGGCCAAAAATCGGCCTGGACATTTGCTGACTCCCAATCCAAATGGCAAGTGGTAATACTTCAGCTTTTTCCCTCTTTTAAAAAAGGTGGTTTTCTTCTTACCATTTTCTGTAAAACGATCAAATCTAAACTCCTGTAAAGAAGAAAACAGCATGTTAAAACAAAAAAATTCCATGAAAAAGTTTGAGTTCAGTTCACAAGGATGCTAGCTCTCCTTGCCCATCTTAAAAGGTTTCTTTTAATGTAGCCAACGAAAGTTATAACCAACCTAGATAGCATATTGAAAAGCAGAGACATTACTTTGCCAACAAAGGTCCGTCTAGTCAAGGCTATGGTTTTTCCTGTGGTCATGTATGGATGTGAGAGTTGGACTGTGAAGAAGGCTGAGTGCCGAAGAATTGATGCTTTTGAACTGTGGTGTTGGAGAAGACTCTTGAGAGTCCCTTGGACTGCAAGGAGATCCAACTAGTCCATTCTAAATGAGATCAGCCCTGGGATTTCTTTGGAAGGAATGATGCTAAAGCTGAAACTCCAGTACTTTGGCCACCTCATGCGAAGAGTTGACTCATTGGAAAAGACTCTGATGCTGGGAGGGATTGGGGGCAGGAGGAGAAGGGGACGACAGAGGATGAGATGGCTGGATGGCATCACTGACTCAATGGACATGAGTCTGAGTGAACTCTGGGAGTTGGTGATGGACAGGGAGGCCTGGCGTGCTGCGATTCATGAGGTCGTAAAGAGTAGGACACGACTGAGTGACTGAACTGAACTGAACTGAAGTGCAAATCAGGTATGAACTTTCAAAAATCTCCAATGTTATTAGACATTTACTCCTCTCATATCAAACAGAAATCCAGACTCTTCTGTAGGACCTCTCTTCACATTTTTTCCTATGCTAAGTATAGAGGCAGTATTTCTGTTTTTGTTCTCTAAAATCGGTCTCGACTTAATGACACCTGACATACCAAGGCTGGGGGAAAGAGAAGGGCAAGGCCTCCACGGTTACTAGGGAATAGTGAATTCTACTGACCAGAGAGGCTGCTGGAGAGGGCAATGGCACCCCACTCCAGTACTCTTGCCTGGAAAATCCCATGGACGGAGGGGCCTGGTGGGCTGCAGTCCATGGGGTCGCTAGGAGTCGGACACGACTGAGTGACTTCACTTTATTTTTTCACTTTCATGCATTGGAGAAGGAAATGGCAACCCACTCCAGTGTTCTTGCCTGGAGAATCCCAGGGACGGGGGAGCCTAGTGGGTTGCCGTCTATGGGGTCGCACAGAGTCGGATACGACTGAAGCGACTTAGCAGCCCCAGCAGAGAGGCTGCTACAGATGGACAAGTAGGATGAGTTTAGGATTCAGTGCTTATGTTTGGATGAAACAGATATGAAATAATAAGATTCACATTAAGCACTAGAAAAGAAGAGCACTAAGATACAAAGTCTGTCTGGATTGCTTTTTGATGTTTTATTGACTTTCTTCTATGACAGTTCTCTTTATTTTTTTTTCTTTTTTTATTTTTAAACTTTATATAATTGCATTAGTTTTGCCAAATATCAAAATGAATCCGCCACAGGTATACATGTGTTCCCCATCCTAGACCCTCCTCCCTCCTCCCTCCCCATACCATCCCTCTGGGTCGTCCCAGTGCACTAGCCCCAAGCATCCAGTATCGTGCATTGAACCTGGACTGGCATCTCGTTTCTTACATGATATTTTACGTGTTTCAATGTCATTCTCCCAAATCTTCCCACCCTCTCCCTCTCCCACAGAGTCCATAAGACTGTTCTATACATCAGTGTCTCTTTGCTGTCTCGTACACAGGTTTATTGTTACCATCTTTCTTAATTCCATATATATGCGTTAGTATACTGTATTGGTGTTTTTCCTTCTGGCTTACTTCACTCTGTATAATAGGCTCGAGTTTCATCCACCTCATTAGAACTGATTCAAATGTATTCTTTTTAATGGCTGAGTAATACTCCATTGTGTATATGTACCACTGCTTTCTTATCCATTCATCTGCTGATGGACATCTAGGTTGCTTCCATGTCCTGGCTATTATAAACAGTGCTGCGATGAACATTGGGGTACACGTGTCTCTTTGCCTTCTGGTTTCCTCAGTGTGTATGCCCAGCAGTGGGATTGCTGGATCATAAGGCAGTTCTATTTCCAGTTTTTTAAGGAATCTCCACACTGTTCTCCATAGTGGCTGTACTAGTTTGCATTCCTACCAACAGTGTAAGAGGGTTCCCTTTTATCCACACCCTCTCCAGCATTTATTATTTGTAGACTTTTGGATCGCAGCCATTCTGACTGGTGTGAAATGGTACCTCATAGTGGTTTTGATTTGACAGTTCTCTTTAGAATGAGTGTTCCTTGGGTTAACTCTCTTGGTTTCTGATATGTTTTCATAAACAAGTAATATTATTTGTTACAGAAAATTATGGGACTGGTTTATGGAAGGTGTTTGGTCCGCCATCTTAATTTACTCTCAGTTGAGTTTCTGAGAGGACACTGAGCGACCTTATTTCAGCCCATGGTAAATTAAACCATTGATTAGATTAATGCATGTGGCATGCATGACAATGACGAAGTCTGTCCTGTATGCCATGCTCATTAGCATTAGACCTGCTCAGCACACAACTTTGCCATGAACTATGAAGCCAGAGGCAAAGAAGCAGGTCAAACCGAAGGCATTCAGATTACAGCAAAAACCCCACAGTACAGATAGATTCTGACTCTATCACAAATGATCTAATTTTCTCGCTCAACGCCAATATTCATGTCAGTGAAACCATTTCCTTTAAAAGTATTGGTTTTACCCTCATTTACCTAGGATACTGATTTTGATAACTAATTAAGCTTTTAAAACACGTCTTGGGTAGTTTCTATTCCACCCCTGCCCCGTAAACTTGCAAGCTGATGAGATCATAATGGGAAAATTAATCTGCATCAGAATGCAAGCATATTTTGCCATAGAGAGTTCTGGGATATATCTGAATAGGATCTACCAGTGCTAACCTATAAATACCTGTCCATCCTTGGAGCATGGATAAGGACATTCTCTGTGGACATCGACTTTGTTACTAGAGATGGAATTACAACTTGGCACTGTATCTCAGTAAATCTTTTTTCGTTACTGGAGCCCAGGCCTGCCTGCCTGAGTTCAATACTGCAGCTTCCTCCTTCTCAGTGACCAATCTAAGATCGTGCTCTTCTCAAGAGTTCTTTGCCTAGGCCAAACCAGTGGATATCACTTTTACATTTGAAAAGCTCTCACTGCAGTCAGTCTCATAGTTTAAGTCAGAATATACAGAAGGAAAATTTAGCTTGAGTTACGACTTCATAGTATGCTGATATCATAAATAAGCCAGACACTGTTATGGCATCTTGATTTTCTTTTGTATACATGGATATACAGCTGAGAAGCCACAGTGACCAACAAAAAATGCCTAAATCTTCCTTCTCCCCTGCCACCTTCAGCGAGTGCACATGCAACTCCCTCAGACTTCTAGTCAATCAGTAATATCACTAGTCCAATTTTCCATCACCTCCCAGTCAATTTCCTCACAATAAATATCAAAGAAATTCCTATTTAGTTGTTTATATTATGGACCAAGAAAGGAAAAGGCCAATTTCTTTTGTTCTGTGGCTACCATCAAGCTCAAAGGCAATATGGGCATACATAGCAATTTTTTTTTTTTTTGATGTGGACCATTTTCAAAACCTTTATTGAATTTGTTACAATACTGCTTCTGTTTTATGGTGTTTTGTTTTTTTCTTTTTTTTGGCCATGAGGCATGTGGGATCTTAGCTCCATAATCAAGGATTGAACCTGCATCCCTTGCATTGGAAGGTGAAGTCTTAACCACTGGACTGCCGGGGAAGTCCCCATAAATAGCTTTTTGTGTTAAAATTTCTTTTCAGTCTGTCTTCCTTTGCCAGGACATGGAGAACCTGAGCAGGTTCCATGTTATTAGGAAGGGCTTGTGACAGCTGCTAGAAGTATAGTCTGTTTTTTTTTTTTTTTTTAATAAAAGAAGGGGTGTAATAGTCTCACTTCAGAGATTTTGAGGTCACAGCGACATAGAACAAAAAGTCAGGAAGCTTGAGATGCCGTGATCTTTGATCAGGAACACGATGAAAATAGGATCCATCACATGGCAGTACACTGCCATAACAGTTCAGTGCTACACAATTAAGGGACCGTTAAAAGCAGTATTATTCAATGGATGAGAAGAGAACAATCCTGAGAGACAAGCATTAGGCACCGAGATTCCCACGGCTCCTCTGCTGATTGTCTACTCCTCCACTGGTTGCTCCCCATCATCATTCTTCTGTGTGACCTACTGAGGCACCCATTATGGTGATCATGTTGCTCCAGCCTCTGACCGATTCCGGACAGGGTGTGTGAACCAGTCTCTCAGGGCTACAGGTGAAGAGTCTGTGGGGCCATCTGGGAGAATGTCCCTTCTCGTGAAGAAGGAAACGTAGTGAAAGGGTTCCCCACTCTTCCTACTCTGGATCTGGTTAGATGAGAATAAGATCCCTGCAAGGCCGCAGCGATTCTGTCACCAGGCTGAAGACGAAGCTAACCCACAGGAGATGGCAGAGCCAAGAACTCCCAAGAGATGAGACTCGTCACACTGTCTTATTTATCTCTATATTTTCAAAGTCCCCACCGGAGTGCTGTGCACATAGTGAGGTTCTATGTATGTTTGTTGAATTAATGAATAAATACATGACAATAAAGTATATTTTAAAAGCAATCTTCAAGCTTTTGAAGAAAACAGAGATATTGAATGAGTAAATAAAGATGGGAAGAATGAAGAGTAGATGAATATTCAAATAGAAAATGTTTACAAATAGAAAGTGGTATACTATTTAGCGCTAGAAATAAAGATTGGGTAGACGATACAATTTCCTGGATAGAGAAGAATTTTGGGTCTGAGTGACTGAGGAACATTGCATAACACCCTAATCTGAGTTCTCCAAATTTTATGTTTAGTTCAAGTCAACAGCTTTTTTTTTTTTTAAGCATTTCCAGCATGTGAAGGAAGTACTAAAGTTTAAAAAGGCATAGAGACTTCCCTGGTGGTTAATAGTGGTTAAGACTCCATGCCTCTAATGCAGGGGTGTGGGTTTGATCCCTGATTGGAGAACTAAGACCCCACATGCTGTGTGGTGTGGCCATGAAAATATTTTTAAAAAGTAAAAGACATAAAACATAGTCTTGTTGGAGTAGTTATAGGTGTTCATATCCATATGATCAGCTCTTGTAGTCACTCAATTCATCATTTTGGGTTTAGGAATCTGGATTAGATAAAAGATATGACTTTCTAGAAATAAAAACTGTCACTATTTTGAATGTATGACTAAGAGGCTGCACACTTGCCCTGGTTTATAGCCAGACCTCCTGGGAGCAAGATGACTAAGTACAGAGATTTCTTTTTTTATCTCCGTGACTTGGATTCCAATCAGTGGTGCGCTGTGGCCAGTTTGTACCAGTAAGAAAGGGTACACATCTCTTCCCCACACTATGTTCAGGGTCTTCACGTTGGTAGCAGGAAATCAGTGAAGATGAGAGCGTTTACACCATGACAATTGACAAAATCAGGGTTTTGCAGAGTGCTGGTTTGCCAGCACATTGCTGGTTCCAATATGGTAGGAATGCAAGTGCCAGTTCACTAGCGGAGCAGAAATCCTCTCAACACGGAGCATGTGGTTATAAGAACACAGCCGCATCATAAGGACTAATCCCTAAATAATAAGCTCTTAAGGACAGGGGCCTTTGATATATCTATATCACCCATTATGCACATCAATGTGCTTTCTGGATAGTAGATGCTCAATACAGGTTTATTTTGTTGAAATGTACTAATGGCACAATCTATATTCCAGTTTGAGAGACACAAAATCATGAGACTGTTTTCACATTTGTCATGATCTGTGTATTTTAATAACAGTGACAATAATCTGAAGAATATTGATGAAACAATTTTTACAGTAATTTAGAATTTTTTCAAGGGCTTTCAAACTCATTTATCATTTTTTAATCCCTGCGCCCCTGAGAAGTAGACTGGGAAGGCTTGTATGACATTAACTCAGAGCTTTGGGGTTGGTAGGGGGTACTCCAATGGCTTTGTAATTACTTTGTTTCACTGTGTCTTTCTTTAGAGGCTATTTGGTTATAGAAATGCATCACCACCTAAAACGTTGGCTCTTTCTTCCTATGGGCCAGCTTCCCTTTATACCTTAGCACCTCCACAGAGAAACCAACCAATACATTTGGTCTTCTCCACAGCTCTACTTTTGGATGCTTCATTTTGCCAGAAAAGTAATCATCACCATTTACTAATTACTTGAAAGCCAGTGGCTAGAATTCTGGTTGACAATTGACATAAATTTGAGGAAGCTTCCAGAAAATTTTAAAGGTACCCATTTAAAAAGGTACCCATTCCAAGTTAATTAAGAGATCATCCAGACTTTCTTGGGTGGCATTTAGATGGATAAAGAAGGAAGAAGAAAGAACTGGGAAGGGGGGTGTTTTCTTTGTTCTCGCCCACTGTTTTAAATTTCACTTGCCAATCTGTTTTCCCACATCAGCATGTGCCACCTGACAGGCTAACATCACAATAAGCTAAGGAACCCACATTTAGGAAAAAATAATTCTTGGTACAGGTTACACGCTGGTAGCTTATAGGCCCAATTAGGTATCCAAACATTTTTTGTTTAGCCCACATTGTGTTCAGACTTAATTTTTCCAAACATTTAAAAATTCTAACTTTCACCCAAAAGTCTGTTTTTGAAGTTTAAAAAACTAATAATAAAAATGACTTGATTACATCAGGTCTATGTACTTATAAGAACTGAGGGTTGGTTCAGAAGCAGCCAAATGATCTCACATGCCTCTTGGGCAGTCCTTTCACCAGAGTTTTTACCACTCCCAATGGTATTGCAATATTTACACACAAGCCACCCTATCTATTGGATCTAATTAGGCCCAGGATACATTTGAGTGTGTGGTCTCTGCAGTGATTTAACATTTTAACTGAAGTATAATTTCACTTTCAGAACACTCACCCATCTCAGCACTTCCTATTTGCTTCCTTCTATGGGTACCCTCCTGAGTGCCAGGCACTGAGAAATCAGAGAAGGTTGAGGACAGGCTCTCTCTGCTCCAAGAACTTCTAGGATATGGGCACATGAGTAAACAAGTCACTGCAAGATACCGTGGGCTGTGCCCCCTCACACAGACTACATAGGCCAGAGGGAGCAGTGGCAGATTCTCTGAGGAATGATGTGGAAATCAGGGACCTTGTCAAAGATGGTGACTAAGAGAGAGTCTTGTGAAGTCAACTGGAGTCTCTCGGTAGACAAGTCAAGAGGGACATTCAACAATAGAGAGATGTGTGAGGAAAGAGGTGCCCTGCTTTTAGAATAGTCTAGGGTCTCTTGGGCTTGAACATCCTGAAACCATGCCTCACTGGTTGGGAGCAACCCATCTTTTGCTGAAGATTCTCAGTCTCCACGTTCTCCAAGAATAACTGTACTTATATCTGGAGTTCGTCTTTTCCATGATTTTGGCCTAACAGCTAGTGGTTGTTTTCTGTATCTAAGGAAGGCCAGGTCTTCCTATATCTGTCTCGTACCAAAGTCAGGCAGTGAGGAATATGAACCTTTGATAAGCTCCTGGGACAATGCTGTCAGTGACAAATAACCAAGGACAGAACTTTCCAGAATTTTCTTCTCTTTTCTTACTCTTGGCACATGATGGTTTTAGGAATGGGCATCTGTTCTATGAGCATCAACAGCATCTACTTATTGTTATCCTAAGTTATTAAGCGCAATAGAAATCAACCCACGAGCCTGAGAAGAGTGAGTGCTCAGTAAACGTTTATAGAATGAATGATTATGTAAGACTTTGCCAAACATATAAAATTGGTTCTTCCCCATACCATTTTTTTTCTGTGCCAGTAGCTATCACATTTCACCATTCCACAACTAATTTCAAGGGAACAATATCACAACAAAAATTAGCTAGTTGATTTTAACATTAGTCAGGCATAACTGACTAAGTTTAAGTCTGGTAAATAGTACAGAATGCTCATCAAGTCAAGTTAGAGCTGTCCTAATGATGCTAACTCGGGGTTCACAGTACTGCAATTTTGTTCTTCCCACCAATTTAGTATGAGGCAAACCCTTCTGACTACTATTTATTATGTATAGTTTGGGGGTTGCTATTTAGCATTGTACAGAAAAAACATAATTGAGCACATTTCCAATGTTTACCTTTGATACTGGGTTGACAAAAAATTTTGTTTGGGTTTTTCCATAAGATGTTTAACTTCCTAAAAGTCTAATCCATGAGTCTAACTCATGGGGGCAAGGCTGGGGATACAGACGAGGAGGAGCCCAGAAATTCTTAACGACAGTTATGGTTGGGTAAACATTTATTATTTGTTGATGACTTGAATGTTGATTTTACTATCATGACATGAATGGTAAATTTAATGACAGTGGAATAATCACAAAATAGAAACACAAAGTAGAAATTAAATGAAAAATTGTAGATAAAAATGAAACTGTTTTCAAATTTTAAAGTATTTTTCAAAGATTAGCTATTTACTTGCTTTATTTATTGAACATCTAACTATGTGTGGATTTTTTTTTTTTTAATATTTACAAATGTGGAGATGAAGCTTGTTGTTTGCACAATGTTCATTCACTCACTAATACCCAACTTCTGATTTGCCATCATTAGTTAAGTAAGACCTCTTCTGAAACACACAGAAACTATATATATATTCTCCCCTCACTTAGGAAATTTTGTCTTTGCTGATGAAATAAATGCAAACTATCTCATTGTATTTGAAGTCTGTCCTTTTCTAATTAATTTTCAAAATTCAACCAGATTTTAAACCAGCTTGGCTGTCAAACACCTTAGAAATTGGGTTTAGAAGTGGTTCAGCTCTAAACTGCTCAGAAAGTGCATGGAAGTTTCTCTTTGAAACATGGTATTTTACATATAAAAACCACTGCAGCAACAACCTGACTCCCTGAGAAGCACAGGCAGAAGATGACTGCTTGCAATTTGCATGCAGGTGCTGAACCTCTGAAGTGGTATTAAGGGATGAGCCAGGGTGGATTAATTTCCAGTCTTTGATATTCATTAACTCCAGCTTCAGAAAAAAATACAAGGAGATGACACAATTACCCTCAGAGCTTCACCCGTGAGCAGCAGCTTTACAATCTCAAGTTCACAGTGCCATCCTAATTGATCAAGAAGGGGCACATGCCTTTAGTAAGAGGTGAAAAAGTAGAGAGCTTAACTATAGCAGTGATGGTATCGGACTCTGGGACAGTCAAGCCCACACTGGAAACACTTAGCACAACAGTCTACCAGTGTTTCTTCTCTAAGTGACCTGTCAACAGCTAGCCCTCCATGGTTTTGTAACACATCTCTGCCATGCAAGACTTAATTTTGGCCTAAAGTGACTAGTGTCCATTGTGGTATCAATGTTCATTTCACTTGATGAAACTAGAGTTTAGTCTCCTCTGTATTTTTATTTACAGATCACAAAACCTTTGAAAGAGAGGTCCTTAAGAAAACCTCTCAGTAAATAGGATGGTGTTTCCATTGGAAGGAAAAACTGGAGTCATTAAGCTCTCTCAAATTCTTTCTGGAACAAGGTGGCAAAAGAAAGAGAGACCATGAGGGAAGGAATGTGCTTGCAGCATCTAAGAGGGAGCGATGCTGGCTGGATGTTTACTTACATCTGGAGCTTCAAAGATTTCAGGGTCGTGGTGTAAGATGGGAGGAAAGATGACGACAAAATCTCCCTTTCGCAGACAGCAGTCCTGGCTCTCTAAATGAAGTGTCAAGTCCTCTTGAACGAAACGAAAGATGCCAGAAAAGGAGCAGAGTCGCAAAACCTCGAGAATGGTACTTTCTGAAAGAAACAGGCAAGCATCATTTTTATTAAAATACGACTGCGTTTGAAAAGTACTCTCATTTAACCATCAAAGCTCATTACCAATAACTTCAATTGACAGGGAAATCCTTTCCCAATCAGATCCATCAGAGCAGCAAGAGGGAGTGGATGCGGGCTCTGGATGGGAGAGGAGGAGGGGAGGGGTGAGATAGTGTGGGGCATTTCACAGGCAAGACACAACTCTGCTGTACTGGGACAGAAAGTCATTAATTAGGATTTTTTTTGTAGGAAAGATTGATCTGCAAGACAGGAAAGCTGTGTTGGGGTACACTCTTTGGAAATTAAAACTGTATCCCAGTTAAAGTACACCCCTGGTGAGTTATTTCACCAACCTTCTGAAGAACAGCGATGCCTTCAAAGCCAGGCTTAGGCATTTAATATCCACTTAGGCAGTTAATAGTAAAATAATTGTAGTAGTGCTTTCTGAGACAGCTTAACACTTAATTTCTTTTATGCTAGCTGTAAATAAAATGTGAGTCAGCATTTGCTGGAAAAATTTCAAAGGGAAAATACTTTGAGAGTATTCAGAAGAAAACCAGATTTCTCTGTGGCATCCAGGGAAAATAGCCACCATCATAACCTGGAAGATTCCAGAAGCTGAATGTCCTTGCTTTCCCAGTGGCCTTCACCTTTTGCTCCTAGCACGACAGATTTTATGGCTAATTTCCGGCAATTTATCCTGGCAGTTTGAGGAGGAATTCCTTTGGGAATAATATGCATAATTTGCATAAATCATTCTGATAGCATGCACATCAGCATGTAGCTGCTGTCTAGGTCTGCATCTCTGCCTTCATAATCAAAACTGACTATGTTTTCACCAGCGCGAATGGGTCCTAGAATAAAAAGCTTGATTCTTTCTAATCAGCAATGTGAAAGAAGAGCTCCAAATTGAGCGTTTTCTCCCTCCTCCACATGGTAACAAATGGTTGTGTTTATGGCTTGCAGTTGAGAATCACACACACACACACACACACAGAGCCCAGTTTCTTAGTGTTCAGTAAAGCTCTGAAATGTAGAATGACTAATTATTAGATGATAGAAGCAGGCCACTCAGGGAGGGCTTGCATCAGCCAAACAAATAAAAATAAATGTTATTTCCCGAAAATTGAAATCTATGCACAGCTTGCATGGGGATATCTAACAGCTTTCGGGACCTTCTCCCAGGAGGTTTTCCCCTAAGCATGCATTTGTCTAAAGAAATGAGGCTGCGGTTCGCTCTGTGTGGCCAGTGTGGTGATTCGATGTGACGCACAGTGAGACCGTGCATATTCTTTTAGACTGCCTTCGTTATTATAATCAGGCAGAGTCAAATCGGTTTGTTGGTGATGAGGCCAGAAAAGAACTTTGGTTTTGGAACGGGGACTCTACTGCAGATAGCCACAAGGCGCCTGACACGACGGATTTCAGCTGGCAGGACACCAGCGACCAACATTTCCATGGTGCAAAGCAAGGGTCAGCTTCCCATGCGCTGCCGCTGGCTCTTGCTGAATCAACAGCAGCGCAGCATCATTTTAGCTTGTGGTGTGAAATGGTAGCTGACATATGCAGCAGAGCTGGGCACCCACCGGTCCAGTAGGGGTGCGGGAGGGAGAAATACAAAAGCACGGTAATTGCGGGCTGGCCGCTGTGACGGGGCAAGCATTGAACGGTCCGAATAACACGGTCAAATCCCATTGGCTGACGTGCTCTAGGGGAAGCGTGGCAGCTTGCGGCCACCACAGGATCACAAATGACAATCGGGCAAGCGTATCTTAGGCGGAAGTTAATCACAATAATGGAGCCCAAAGTGTGGCTTAGCAGTTGGATCGCAAATGACAAATCTGTTTTACCTTCCAGTACCAGTTATGTGCTTGAGATGAGGCTGGCTCTGGGTCTGAGCGGTCATGCGATCATCATCAGAGGACACAAGTCATGAACATTATTATCCTCAGAGGAGAGGGGGGGCTTCCATGGCTCTGCGTCACAAGGTACAGACACAAAAGCCATAGCCTCGTTGCGGGCCCCAGGAAGAACACGGGCAGGGCTATACGTTGAGAAGAATGACAACTGCACAATAAAAAAAAAAAAAAATTGCAGCCTCGACTTGTAGTTGTCATAGTTGAGCAGACACCAGCCAGTGCCACTGACAGACCAGCTGGGCCTTGGGAGGCCGTCCATGCCGCACCAGGAGGTAGAGTAAATTATCCTACACGCCAGAGCAACATCTGTTTCTGTGCTAGTGCCGAACAAACAAGGCAATTGAAAACATACCAAGGGATAACCAAGCAACAGATGAACATGACCCTCATTTTTTCCCCCTTCTCACACTCGAGGTGCTAAACTTCATTGTGCAAGCACTCCACGAAAGAGGGGCCAGGTTGGTTTGAGAAGGTGTTGTCAGAGAGAGTTTACATATTGCCAAAATGGAAAGAAAAGCCTGATAGTATTGTTATTCTTAGAATCTTCCTTCCCCCCTTCTATCTGCATTTCTTTTATACCAAAGCTAGCACTCAGTTCTCAATTCGCTCTAGAATTAAAAAAAAAAAAAAAAAAACTTTCCATACACTTATAAATATTCAGTCTTTAAACCTAATTTGCTATACTTAGTTCACATGCCTTCAAGCATTTGTCTTCCAATTTCCACTGAATAAATGCGTACTAATGAGAACTAGAGCAAGCTGCTGAGGCAAAGCTGGGTGACTTGGGTCTGGCCTGCCACCAGCTTGTGATAGGCGGGCAAATTGAGTTAAAATGAAAAGTCTTGTCAGCTGAAATTCAACATGGTAGCCAAACAGCAAGCTGTCAATCATTCCAGCCAAAACAAGGGACTGCAGGTAATAAAAGGTCATCATGATCATTAGTGCACTTGGCTCTCATAGGCAAGTTAATTTTAATTAAATGTGATCTCTATCTGCAAATGTTTTATAAAACTTATTGTGCATAATGGGTTGTTAATTTATACTTACATTTAGCAGGTAATGGGACCCTCTACTTACTAAACGCACTGTAGAGAAATGGCTATCAAGAATGCAAATATTTGGAGGATCATTTATACCAGCCACTGCAAGGTGCCAACACTTGCAATTGTGAATACAATAAGGCTGCTGATGTTTTATGAAGAACTGAATTTTACTGACCGGTATCCCCAGGAAATTAGACTGCAGAATTCCCACAATGAACTTGCAATTCTGAGCCTGCCCTGTCTCCTTCACTTGACTAGGAGAGATTTGTTTCTATTTGTAGGATATAAAAATATTCTGATTAAGTATCTTTTCTAAGCAAAAAGCTGAGGAGCATGTTGAGCTAAGAAGCGACACAATGTGACTGGGAAAGAAAATGGTAAAGAAAAAGAAATGCAGGTAGAAAAAGATATATATACTTTCTCTTCTGCCCTCAGATCTCAATTCTGGCTGTAATAATTGACAGATGATTCTCATTTGCAGATTTAAAGTGCTGAAGCTGCTTATGACAATCAATAATGCATGTTACAATGCAAACACAAACAAGCACATCCAAGTTTCTGCCTCACACTTAGGCCGTGTCTGGATGTGTGGAATGAATGTACTGTGACATGGCCAGGCTGTTAATTTGGGTCATCTTAATGATTGGTGCAGACTGTCACACCATCTGATTAGCCATGGTGATCGGTGGATAGCAATGATGGCTGGAGTGAAATAACAGCCAGCCTCTGCTGAAATGGGCTGGGGTGGTCTTTAAAAAGAAGGTAGACAGGAAAGGGGATGGAGGGCTCTGCAGATAGTGCTCTAGAAGACTGAGAAATGGAGTGAGGCTACAGATGTGTGTGCCAGTTTTTTTGTAACTGCCTTCAAGACAGGTGAGAAGCTATTGAATAAATAAGACATTATCATCATCAGATAATCTGAAGCCAAATAACTACTTTTTGGCTCAAGAATTGTGTATTTTAAGTATAGTTAAAAATAAATCTGAATCAGTACGCATGCCTACTTTCACTCTGCACTGCAGACATAGCTTTTGGTTCACTGCTAAAACACAGAAATGTAAATTCAACATTCATAGAGTCAATAAATAGACTACTGAGGTCCTTCTCTGCTCAGGACACTGGGCTACTGCTGTTGGTGGAAAAGAGAACAGAGATTATGGATGTTCCGCAGGGTCCTACTGAAGATACTGTTAAATTTCTGATTGGATAACTCCAATGATGGCATTCCGAAAGTCCATTTAGTTAGCAAGTTATTTTCCGTATTGGCTGAAATTTTCCTCCCTTTAGAATACACAAAGGCAAAAAATTTTGAATCTCTCTTCTATATAACAGCCCTTTAAAAATATTTAAAGACAATGATCATGTCATTTTTGAATTGTATGTCAGAGATGATAACGGCCTTTAGTCTTTAACTCAATTAGTCAACGTGCCTCTTACAATGTGGCAGAGCTGGGTGTGCTATTTCAGCTGGGAAAGTAGACAGGAACTACTTTGCCCTAGATACCACACTTCTATTAATATTTTGTTGGATGCATACGAACAATAGATTTTTGAAGTAATAACACCATGGACTTGTGTTAAGCTTTCTGATGTCCCAGAAGTATCGGCTCTGATGGCACGCTTACAATCACCTGAGGTGGTTTTAAAAAAAATAAATACTCCATCTCAGGCCGATGGCGTCAGAACCACTGCATTAGGAAAACCTTTACACTCATGGTTTTGAACCTTGGTTGCACATTTGAGTCCCTCAGCCTGTACCTCAGACCATTGAAATCAGAACCTTTGAGGGTGGGACCAGGTGTGAGTACTTTTTTAAGCTCCGCAGATGATTCCAAAAGCAGAAGCACATGGGATCTTAGTTCCCCAACCAGGGATCAAACCCATACCCCCTGTCTTCAAAGCACAGAGTGTTAACCACTAGACCACCAGGAAAGTTCCTGAGAACTATGACTCTGAACCTAAACCCTCCTCTGCTGGGCCACTCATCTCTTTCCTTATCCTATTCTTACGCAGTTGATGTTTGGACCTATGTACAATAATTTGCATTCTCTTTATATTTCCCTTTCAATCCTTGCAACACCTGTTTCCAGCATTCATTATATTATCTAGCCCTCTTTGCTTTGTGCCGAGTCAAAAACTTGATAAATATCTAAACCTGTATTTTTCACTTTTTTGACCACTGTCTCCTTATGTTACTTATAAAAAATTCCATCAATTATTTCTAGTGTACACCTTGTGGGAGATGCCTCTCTCCCCTCCTCCAGTTGGAGATTTCTAACATGAAGTGGAATTTGTACCTCCTGTATAGCCCCACTGGAAGAGAGGATTTTGTTAAACTTTACTATTGCTGTTTAAATTATAGACACTCTTAATTTTTAAAATACACAATTTTTTAAAATAATGAATGAGCTTTTTCAAAATAACACCCACAGTTATGACAAACATAATACATCACACTAAGATGTTAATAGTGAGGCAGACTGTGCGTGTGTGAGGTATATGGGTATTGTCTTTGTAACTATTCCGCAAATCTAAAACTATTCTAAAATAAAAGTTTTATTTTTATTAGGAAAAAAACACAAAATTACAATGTGAACCTCTTAACCCCAACCTTACCCTCAAACCCAACTGCATTTGAGAATTCATGATATATATCCTTGTGAAATATAATGGTCAAGGTCTTGGTATATTTCTAGAGTATTTTTCCCTGAGTTGACAATGTTCATGGATTGGCGTTGAAATTAGGTAGACCTGACATCAATTTCAGGCTCCGCCACAACTAGTTGTATGATTTAGATCGGTTAACGAATCTTTCTGCACCTTGTTACCCAACAATTAATAAAGATAATATACTTGAGGATAAGATAAGTTTACTTGAGTTTACTTACATGTATATAAGTAAGTTAATACTTGATGATGATGAAGTAAGCTAATAAGTCTGCTACATAATAAAATAATAATTATTAATATTGTCATTCATACTGTCTCATCCTGAAATTAAGAATATAGTTAACTCTATCACCTTCTAGCTCACATTTTCTGGTCTCTTCTATGTGCACATCACAGCTGGCTTTGATGAATCAAGATACAAAGAACTCCTCTCCCCTCTTTGTTTGGACAAATTTCAAAAAAAAAAACAACTCCTTTTGGGACTTCCCTGATAGTCCAGTGGTCAAGAATCTGTCTTTCAATGTAGAGCACATGGGTTTGATCCCTGGTTGGGGAACTCAGATCTCACAGGCAAATAAGCCACGCACCACAACTACTGCACATGAGTGCCACAAGGAACGAGCTCGCAGGACACAACCAAGACCCTGTGCAGCAAGTAACTAAATAAATTAAAATATTTTTAAAAACTCCCTTCCCTTTGCATGTTCTACTAATATAAAAATTTTCCTTCCTGGTTTAAAAATAAATTAGCATTCCTTTTATCCTTGTGATCCTTTTTCTTACAATAATAAAAATTCAAGATATCTATCTTTAAAGAAATTATACTTAGAATACATAAAACTCTTTTCTTAAGGAGGTAAGATGCATGTACACTCAGTCCATGAAGTGCACTGTAAATATTTAATTCTGTAAGTCTTGCCTTTCAGCTTAGAGTTCACACCCTTCTGATAGAGATACCCATGATATAGTTATGACTAGATACAGAGGTCATCTGTTCTGGGACTGTTCATATTAAAGAAATTGCTTCAATCTGCATTAAACAGTCATCTGGAAAAAGAAAAAAAAATGGACCAGATTTTCTAGAAGATTCAATTCTGGTAATGAGCAACACTGGCCTCTGCTGGTACCTGAGGCTGTGATGAACAAAGTCTACCTTCTAGATTGCTGAAGGTGCTGTCTGTACTCAGGTGGATCTCCAGGCATTTGGGGTTGGTGGTGGTCCATTCATTGATGATAAGTGAATGATGAGGTCTCTACTCTAGTGATAGACTTTAATGGCCCCAGTTATGGCTCTGGAACTTGCCGTTTCTTCTGCTCGAATAAATTTAAACTTGCCTGCTCTAATGTTGTTGTTCAGTTGCTAAGTCATTTCCAACTCTTTGGGACCCTATAAACTATAGACTACCATGCTCCTCTGTCCATGCTGTTTTCCAGACAAGAATAATGGAGGGGGTTGCCATTTTCTCCTCCAGGGGATCTTCCCGACCCAGGTATCAAACCCACAATTCCTGCATTGGAAGGCAGATTCTTTACTACTGAGTCACCTGGAAAGCCCTGTCAGCTCTAATAGCACAATTTTAAAATAATCTTTTCTTTGAATAGTGAGAAGTTGAGAGTAAAAAGAGAGCTGATTAATTTAACTAAATTGTACTGGATACAAACACATATTCCTTAAAGTTTATTTGCTTTATTTCCCGGTATATATCATCTGCTTCATAAAATGCAATATAAATTACTTGAATTTATGGGAAATGCAACCTTGATCTTCATACAAACCATAAATCTTCTACCCAGAAAATACTGTAGATCCATGTGAAAACAACTACCCAGAACTTGATGCAAATTTTGTGCATTTGAAGAAAGGGTGTTAGCCGCTCAGTCAGGTCTGATTCTTTGTGACCCCATGGACTATAGCTGCCAGGCTCCTCTGTCCATGGGATTCTCCAGGCAAGAATACCGGAGTGGGTAGCCATTCCCTTCTCCAGGTGGCGTTCCCCACCCAGGGATCAAACCCAGGTCTCCTGCATTGCAGGCAAATTCTTAACCATCTAAGCTACGAGGGAAGCCTCATTTGTGCATTTGGTCCCCAGTAATTCTGAAAAAGAAAAATATAATAATGTTCATATTTTAATAATGCTGGGGTTATTTTCCTTCTCCAAGCAAATATAAAATTACTTTGATAATGTATGCTAAAAACAGCATGACTGAATAAGCTAGCCAACTGTCACTACAAGGCAAGCTTCCTGCTAGTGCCTCTGATGGGTCTTATCCTAACCAGGGGGAACAATCTCTCAAACACTTGGACCAGTCTTTTTAATGTCAACTGGTGGTCAACACTGATCAAGACCTGTAGGGCCTCTATTCTCAGAAGTTCCCATCAAAGAACCTGGAACATATTTTAAAAATATGAAAAAAATGTAGATTATTGTGGGCTAAAATACTTGTTACATTGTCAAAGGAGTGAAACAACAAACATCTTTGTCCAAAGGGACCTGGAATAGAGTGCAAAGAAAGCTACAGGATGAAAGGTCAATACAGAAAAAAACCCAACAAAACAAAACAGAATAATTCGCTGATGAGGAATTTAACTTTGGGAATTAAAATTTACTCACATGATGACAGTCATCTTATCAAAACTGGGAAAGGAGAATCCACTGTCATCAAATGCTCATTGTTACTGGCACACAGACCTACATAGATGTTTAAAAGCAACTTAGTCACTTCTGACTTCAAACATATCTGAAAGGGTGACCACACATATCTCGTGAATCTTTTATAAAACAGTGACTCTTTTCTAAAACATGGATATTTCACATGAAGTAATCTGTAGTTGTAGCCTGCTCTTTTCCCTCCTTCACTGCCTCCTTTTCTTCCTTCATTTTTTTTTCTTCCCCAAGTATGTTTAAATCGCAAATTTCCAGGGAAAATCACTCTTACAAGTTTTGGAGAATCATACACTGTAAGCTGTATATGACATCCTAATCTCTGCCTAAAAAAGACACCATTTTGGGGGAGAATAAGTATGTTTTACACATAAGCTGTCTGTTTGAAATACTTTCTTTTTCAATCCCAAATACCTTTCTTGTTAAGATACTACTGCAGTGTTTGGAAAGCATTAGCACACCAACAGATGCTCAGAATCAAATGACTTAATAGGCATAAACTTTTTTTTTTCCAAATAATTGCAAAGCTTTGGTTTAGCCTTTTGCATACCTTACATAGTTAATTACTTAGGCCTTAATGTTTACATGCAATGAGAGCATCTACAGCTATAAACTACATAATTTATAATTGATGTAAATGGGTGTTATTATGTCAATTAGGCAGCTGTGTCCTCCACCTCTTGGTAAACAGCTTTGAGTGATAAACTGAGTTTGCAGAGAGGTACCTTCTTTTCTTCATAACAGATAAAAATAAATTACCAAGGTAGACCAGGCTGTCCAATTGTTCTCTGGTGAGGTAGATGGAAAATCCGGGCCCTTTCTTTTGACCTGTTGACTGCAGTAAATGGTCAATTTCGTCACGCAGCACGGCCATAGCTTTCGGGTTCCGTAGAAGGTAATACATTGCCCAGAACATGGTTGGAACAGTGTTTGTCACAGAGGCCCAGAGCAAGCCTAAATGATGTGCTGGGAGAAAATAAGTGAAAAGGAAGATTAATAGCGTTTATTACACTGATTAGATTTGCAGTGTGCTAATTAAAAGATGTTAGGACACAGACCCAGCCAAGGATCAGTGCATGCTAATGAGGACCAATAGGCTTCTGAAGTCTAATTTTCTGCTTAATGAGAATAGTTTAAAATGTAATGTGTGTGTGGTGGGGGAGGGGAGGAGGGAGAAGAGATAAGGGGAGTAAATGCAGCTTAGTTATACTCTTTCTCATTATCACCATTAAGTATCTTGCATTACCATCTCAGCAAAAAAAAAAAAAAAATCAATTATCACAAAGGGTTGTTTCAGAGTAAAACATTTTATCATTAGCCAATTAGAAAGAGCATAAAAATTCTCAAGGTCGCCATTTTGTCTTTTTATTTCAAAGGTCTATTGTAAATTATTTTATTTTAGACAAGTTATCATTCAGAAGTTTCTTACCTCCTATTTCAGTGTCCTTGGGCGTATAGTATTTCTCCAGGATATCATTCCTTCTTTGAACAACTTCAGACATTCCTTGTAACTTAGCTAAGCTTTCTATTGTCAAGTCTTTTATGAGTTTAGTTCGAACAGACTTGATGTTTCCTAGAAGCTCAATGGGTATGCCTGATGCTAAACGTGTGAATTTTTCATCAAATTTTAAAAAATCATCTTTTAACTCAGTAATAAATGTTTTCTTATCATCAGCAAGAATATTTCCATATATGGTTGTAAATGTCATTTCGAATATTACTGAGTTGCAGAATGGCAACAAATATTCCGTGCTCCAGCTTGTGGTTTTTAAAAGTTGGGGTTCAAAAACTTGTTTCAGATTCTGCATTGTGCTTTCCATCAGTATGTCCAAATGCTTCCCTTGTAAAAATTGATAGGTACTATGAATCTCGTCGATGAGGTCAGAATCTGTTAACATCTTTTTGATAGAAAATACTCTCTTTAAGAATTTATTAGTAAATATTTGAAAGCTTAATTTTTGATTTTTTGCCACTGACGTGTAGTGGAAAGGATCCAGGATAAATGTTATGTACTTTCCTAAAAGAAATAAATGAGAATATGAATTCATGTGGCCATACAACAAAAGAAAAAAGATATCTGAAATTTGAGAATATCCTACTGAAAGTTAGAAAGACCTTAATCAACTCATGTCTCAAAGGATGCAAAGTACAATAAAAATCTATTTGATTCAAAATTCCACTACATGTTTCCTTTTAAAATGGAAGATGGTGGGAAAACCCTAGAAGTTTCAAGTTAAATATTCTGAAATTCTTAATAACTTTCAAAAATATAGCTTATTCCTCAGATTTTTATTTTAATGAACTACCAAGATATTTAAGTTATCTTTTAAATAGTCTCAACAGTCATTACTTAAACATTTCTCATATTTTTCCTCAATAATAGACTCAGAAAACAAACAATTCAAATTGGTAAAGTATATTATCTTAACTTTGATTGAATACAATTATTTTAACTCGAAGATTTGGAGTGAAGCAAGTACTCACAAATGAACATCTAATTCAACACTAACAAGTCACAAATACCAATATTTTCATTTTTATAGATGAGAGTATAGTAGAGGTCAGGGAGATTCACTAACAAGGCTGAAGTATCATACTGATTTGTGGTCAAAAGAAGATTCCAAAACTAGAACCCATCCATTCAAGCTTTCATGAATTTACTTGACATTTATTGACATCCAGGTACTTGGTTGAATCTCTTTCCTCTTAAGATAAAGATGTAAAGGAACCACTGCATCATTATGGACAGTAAGAGAGCAGAGGTGGGAACACAATGTAAGAGCAGCAGGAAGTGGAACCCGCTTCTGTCTGCCTGGAGTGATCAACAGGCATTCTTTGAGGAGGTGACATTTGGCATTTTCCATATATTGGTCCAAAGTTAAGGTGCTGGTTAAAAATACAGATTCCTGCTTGATTCTGACTCAGATGGCTCCGAGATGGGACCTACAAGTCTTTCAGGTGGTTCTTATAAGAAGGCACACTAAGGAACTTGGCCCTCTGATACAAAAGAGCTGACTCATTCGAAAAGACCCTGATGCTGGGAAAGATTGGGGGAAGGAGGAAAAGAGGGTGACAGAGGATAACATGGTTGGATGGCATCATCAACTCAATGGCTATAAGTCGGAGCAAACTCCGGGAGATAGAAGGACAGGGAAGCCTGGCGTGCTGCAGTCCATGGGCTCGCAAAGCGCTGGACATGACTAAGTGACTAAACTGCAACATCACCAGCACCACTAAGGCACAGACTCACACTGCAGTCTAGCTCTCAAAACTGGCAGGGACCGTGGAGATTCCTGGTTGCACCCTCCCCACCCCCACCACCCCGGGCATTTACCAGTGAAAGAAAGGCAGGAGAAGCTAAAGGCCAGGATTGTGTTGCCATTTTTTAGTGGCAGAGCCTAGACAAGAAAACAGTCCACACACGGTGCTTTTCCTGGTACTGTTCTGTTTCCTTCTCACTCAAAGGTTGCTTCAAGACTCCTGCTAATGAGAAGTCATATGCATTCAATACTCAATATTAGCTTTAATAAGGCTTCCTTTCCAAGAACACACATGAAATTTAGTTGATCCCACAAACTGTAATGCTTATGTTACTGTCTTCTAGAAAATGATAAATGATTAGACATGAAAGTTTGTCAGAACATCTATGCTCAGCTCTTCACGTCATCATTTCTGTGTTTTTATGTGTATGTGTGTGAACCTTTCTTAGATAAACAACTCACTTATTATTTCTGGTAACTCAAACAGCATCACAGAAATTAAATTCAATTTGGGACAAGTTTTATGACAAAGTTTTGAATAATTTTAACCTAATCCTAGAAATAGGATAATTTTTTTTTGCTTTTCAGTCTTAAGGCATAATTTAAGGTTTTAGTGTACATAAATATACATGTGCTACAACTTTTTCCCTAAAAATAAATGACTTGAATTGTATTCACTCTATTTCCCCTTGATTTAGTTAATAAGGTGGGCCAATTCAGGAATGAGGGTAAAACTTGAGTGACTACTCATTCTGATCAGATCCCAAAGTTATATCTACAACATAAACTGGATTCCCAACCCCCCAGGAGAGCAAAACTGACTCAACTGGATTTGGGCATATTTTATGACACCTGCTTTACCATAGCAGCTTAATTAAATAAAATCACCAGCATCTGCCTGACAAATAATTGAAAAAAAGAGTCAATTCTCTTATGTTGCAAAAGATATAATTTTAGGCAAGGCTGTGTATTTTCACAGGTGGTGATTCATACTTTTCTCTTTTCACTAAATGAAAGGAGTTTGCTACATATCTTTACAGAGTTATTTTAAATTTGTCACTAAAATTCAGAGAATGCATAAAAGGCTTAGTTTGTAAAACATAATTTTAGAGAATAGTTGGAATTTTTTGTTACCAATTGTCTGTATTCATCAAAATCTAAGCGGAAAGACAAAACTGTATTCAGTCATGGCAGTAGAAGCCACTAGTCACTGACTTATTGAAGTACAAGCTTCATGTACTTTAGAGATTTTTATCTATAATTCATCATGAATACACATGTATTCCCTCTCTCTCCCTTTCTTTCTCTCACCTTCAAGGTGAGGAAATGGGAAGAAATTATGAGGTTAGTATCAAATAAAAACAGTAAAAGCTAAATGTGGAAAACTGTGTATGATTAGCAACCAAGTATTCATTGATTTTTAATAACTACTTATTTTTTAATAGGCAGTGTCACATAGGTTGTTTTTTAAAAAATTACTGATCAGTTTAATGCAATTTATTTGTAGATAAAATTCTCACTCTTTCCAAGGCTCTTTATACTCCAGGATCTGTATTTTTTTTCTCAGTTCTTATTTTGATTTTCTTCAATATCAAGGCATTATGCTTTACTGACTCTCTTATCCAAATAAGATGTGGACTGCTGAGTAAGACATTTTGATTTTCTGGATTTTACTTTTCAAGTGGGTTTGGAAGTACTAATAACACTGGAGATGCTAGCTGGCTTTCCAACTTTTAATCTTCAGTATAAACAATTTAAGCTAAGTTTTCCAAAATTAATATTAATTTAAACCATCTGTCCACCATCTGCTAATGTGAGATGCAAAACCAGAGTTTCTTTGTAATCTTTAATCAGACAGTTAGGAAAACACATATACATTCATAAAATGAATTTAAATTTCTTAACAAAGGAAATTTGAAAAGTTATTCTGAAGGCCATGGATTCTTGGAGCAAAATTAACTTTTGTTCCAGTGTGCTTTTATGTAAGTGAATGCCAAGTGTCAACAGGCAACTCGTCTACTTCACAAAGATCACAAGATAGAAACAGTATCTTTTGCCATGTTTTCAAAAGAGAAAGGAAAGCTATCAGCAGTTGATGTGAAATATTGATTTAAAGAATTTCAAAGAATAAATGTCAAAATGAGGCTCACTTCTGCAAAATAATGTATATGTGTGTATGTATATATATATATATATATATAAAATCATCCTTTTGAGCAGTAAATTTGAAATGGGGTCACATTTTTTAATGTATTCTTTACCAAACATTTCATTGTCCTCCTTTTTTTAGGAACTGGCTCAACACAAACATATTAATTCCATCATTCCTGAATAACCTGCACATGATCTATTACTAACCTAAGAGCCATTTCTCTTCCTGCAAAATTACTTCTTTTAGGAAGGTGAAGCAATGTAATGATAAGTATGTCACTAAATGTTAAAAAAAAAAAATAAGTCATTCACTCTGATGTCTTGAAGTTTGACATCTGGATCATTATAACTTGAATTTTGATGTTTTCATCTTAGATATTTGGTGCTGTACAGGAAGACCTCCAAGGGAATTCAGAACAACCATTTGACTATTTGGAATAGAAATGTATAGTAAATAAATAGGAGATAAACTAGAATTTTATAGAAATTTTCCATAGCTATCACCTTTTAATCTCCACATATACCTGGCTCTCCATTTAAAATCTCCAGCTAAAAATATTCGTTGGAAGAGTGGACTATGAGCCAACTTTTTATTTGGTAAGGATGACCACATTATCCTCCCGCTCTTATTAGGGAGATTTCGCTAGCTGTTGACAATGATGTACAGTGGTGCTTCGCTGCGGTGACATCTAGGGAAAACGATTCCGCTGCAACACCACACAAAACCAATTAGAGAACTATTTTCTGCGACAGGTCACGAATTTGCGTGGTTTCCCATGAAAAGATGTACCTTTTAATTTCTTTATTAAGATGACATTCGTGTCCCTTGAGACTTTTGGGGATGACAATCATTCGCTCATCACGAGAGAACATATACTCAGTGAAATCACATCATGGGACAAAGGTGGGAGACACTGTTTTCCGTTTCACATTTTCCAAACGAGCTACTTTGCCAACTGATCATTAGAGGCACGTACATGAAAAGGATTTCTTGACAGGAATTTATTCAAACTCTAGGAAGAAGCCAAAGGAAGTAGTAGTATGTATTCAACTCTGGTTGTCTGTGGTGGAGTTTAAAAACATAACCATGGTCAATAGATATTAGAAATTCAGCAAGTGTCTCGGTATTTAAGATGAAGATATCAAGTGTCAGCAGAAATTTGTTATTTTCTGAAAAGTGAATAAAATTATTCCAATCTGCCTTAAAGTTTCTGCTTAATCATCTGAGGTTATTTTTGTAGAATGTATTAGAAAGGAAAACTGAAAATGTCAATAATTTGTTGTATCTACTCATTAGACTATAAGGTTTACTTTTTAAAGTTAAAAGTGACTTTTTAAAATTTAATTTTTGTTTTATATTGGAGTATAGTTAATTTACAATGTTGTGTTAGCTTCAGGTGTGCATTTAAGAGATCCAGTTATACATATATCCATTCTTTTTCAGACTGAGTTCCCTGTGCTATACAAAAGGTCCCTGTGGATTATCTATTTTATATATAGTAGTGTGTATATGTAAATCCCAAACTCCTAATTTATCCTTCCCCAAGAATTATTTTTTTAAGTGAAGAATATAGTTTTGTATTATGAAGCCAAGTCGTGTCCAGCTCTTTGCAATCTCATGGACTGTAGCCTGGCAGACTCCTCTGTCCATGGAATTTTGCAGGCAAGAATACTGGAGTGAATGGTATTCCCTTCTCCAGGGGATCTTCCAGACCCAGGGGTTGAACATGGGTCTCCTGCATTGCAGGCTGATTCTTTACTGTCTGAGCCACCAGGGGAGCCCTATATAGAGAGGTATGTATATGTTAATCCCAAACTCCTAATTTATCCCTCCCCAAGAATTACTTTTTCTAAGTGAAGAAATACAAAATGTAATATGAAACGAATAGTTCACTTAGGCTAGAAGCCCCAACTATGGCCTTTATTTGTGTTATAGTATTTCATCAGCTCTAAGGTATTAAGAATTTCCTCATCAAATATTTATTGTGAATCAATCAGTGCTGAGCTGTGAACTAAATGTGGGCAAGAGAGGAGTTAGATAATAATGAAGGGAAATAGATAATGTGAATTAACAATACAGTCACAATTTATTAAATGCTTTGACAGAAGAGATACTAAGAGTGATTTGAGAAGAGGCATCAGACATAACATGGGGAGGTGGTAAGGATCACTGTAAAACACCAGTGCATTTGACAGGTATGTGGGGATCTAAGCGAAATCATACCTGTCATCTTCAATTTTCTTGGGAAAGAAACTGAAAGTTATCAGATCCCAGTGACAGGGAGCTGGAACAGAGCCTCCTATCTGCACACTCAACCAGAAGTAGGAGGGCAGAGGAGTGTAGACCATCTAGTGTGTAGAGATCAGCCTCCCAGACATACACGGGACAGATAAAAGCAAGCAAAGGAATGGCTAGCCCAGGAGATAAGCTGATGGTGGAAGACTGTGAGCAAACACGCTACCATAAATTTCTTCACTCTTTCTACATGTGCTCCTTTGCAACTCTGCCACTCTGCCCAGGAAGAAGTGGAGGTCTCTTTTCTTAGCCTTGAATCTGGGTTGCTCTGAGACGTGCTCACACTAACAGAATGTGGTGGAAGCAAGGTTCTATGACATCTGAGCCCAGGCCTCGAGAAGCCTTGCTGCTTTCCTCTAATCCTCTTGAAATATCAGCTGCCACATAAGGACATCATCTTGAGGATGAAACCTCATGAGGACAAGGAGGTCCTAATTGGCATGTGATGAGGTCATCTTGGGACATTTAGCCCCAATCAGTCAAATGGCTCAAGCCACACAAGTGGGCCTGGGCAAGACCAGTTGTTGTTTCAAGGCATTACATTTGGGGGAGGTTTGTTATGCAGCCAGAGATAGTTAACACAGCTGGAGAGCGTGGGCCTTAAAGGAAGATGATCTGAGAACATTCCAGCTTCTCCTATAGCACCATGATGTTGGACTATGTAGTGATCCTTCTGTGTATATTTTTTCTTGTTTTGTAAACATCTTGAAGTTAGAATCATAAAAAATATTTTTAAGTTAAAAATATTTTCTGGGCTTCCCTGGTGGTCCAGTGGTTAAAACTCCCTGCTTCCAATTCAAGAGGCATGGGATCAATCTCTGGCCAGGGAAGTTCTGCATGCCACATGGCATGCTGCCCCCCTGCCTCCAAAATGTGGGCTTCCCTGGTGGCTCAGTGGTAAAGAATCTGCCTGCCAATGCAGGAGACGCAGGTTTGATCCCTGGTCTAGGAAGACCCCACATGCTGCAGGACAACTAAGTCTGTGCACCACAACCACTGAGCCTGTGCTCTCGAGCCCAGGAGCCACCACTACTGAAGCCCGCATGCCCTAGAGCCTGTGATCCTCAACAAGAGAAGCCACCGCAATGAGACGCCCATGAACTGCAACTAGAGAATACTCCCCACTCACCACAACTAGAGAAAAGCCCAGCACAGCCAAATAAATAAATAATTTTAAAAGGTGCATCCTGATCTGTGGGTGCTTGGGGCTCAGGGGAAAGGGACGAGAAGTTGATAGGGGAAATGCAGGGGATTTTTTAGGCCAGTAAAACTACTCTTGTGACACCATAATGACGGATACATGACATGATGCATTTTGGAACAGGACCCACAAAGGAACAGGACAAACCCAAGGAACTGGACTACACAAGGAATGGACTGCAGAGCAAACCACAGACTTGATGATGTATCCACATTGGTGCATTAGTTACCACAAGTGTGCCACACTAGCATAAGGTGTTCATAACAGGGGGAGTTATGACCAGGGAGAAGAGGGCATATATGGGAACTGTCTGTATTGTCTGATCAATTTTCTCTAAACCTAACACTGCTTCACAAAGCCAAGTCCGTCAATGCATTCTGGCTTTTAAAAAAACAAAGCTTAAAGGCAAGCTAAACCAAACCCAATAACATATGACAACAGGAGAGTGGTATTCCCCAGGCACTCTCAAGAGAATTCTATAATTTGTTTTTTAATGTTAGGATTACTACACTCAAAAACAGTTTTCTTTTGCATTGCTCTACAAGTAAAGTAATAAACAAATAATCTAATTTTGCCTAGAGAAAAATATAACGACATTAAAGAATAGGTGAGAAATTTTAAGTAAGGAACTTAAAAGAAATGTCATTTACCTCCAAGGAGAAGAGTGAAAATGTCACCATACTGCTTTTGAAGAGAAGTCATGAAACCCAGAGGATCTTTTTGTAATTTCAGGGCCTGTCCAAAGTAAGGAAGCCAGCCTTTTATCAATGGAGGCTCACCAGGTCTCCTATAGGAAAAAAAAGAAAATAAAAGAAAAAATTAAATCATTCTTATTTTAACACCCGTGGGTCATTTGTCCAGTCTAGAAGTAGACTGGAAGAACTTCACAGTTTTTTTTTTTTTCCAATTCTTTTATTCGGTGAATGCTAAGTCACTTCAGTCATGTCCCATGCTTTGCGACCCTATGGACTGTAGCCTTCCAGACTCCTCTGTCCATGGGATTCTCCAGGTAAGACCACTGGTGTGGCTTGCCGTTTCTTCCTCCTGGGGATCTTCCCAATCCATGGGTAGAACCTGTCTCTTATGTCTCCTGCACTGGCAGGCGGGTTCTTTACCACTAGTGCCACTTGGGAAGCCCTTTATTCAGTGACTCTTATATAATCTTAGACATGTATTTATTGAGCCCCTTCATGTGTGTGGCTCTGCAGCAGACAGTTCAACTTACAGTTTTTGGTGAGCAACACTTGTGAGAAATTGTGTCTTGTGAGACTCAATTGGCTGAAATGACAGACACATTCAGTAAACATTTTGTGTGTGAATGCTCCTGCTGTGCTTCTGGGGGTTAGATGTCAGGCAGTTTAGTTGCCAAAGCAAAGCTCTTTGTTATCAGATGTCAATTAGACTGGAATTAAATAATTAGAAGAGGGGCAATTATTAATCTTGAAAAATCTTTTGTGTTGTTGAAAACAATAAAAACCTCAATATTATCCTATGAAAGGTTTTTTTGTCATATTCTTTATAGGAATATTTATTAAGTTTTACAAGATTTTTTTAATATATGAAGTATGTTCAATGAATCATTGAAATATTATGAATTAAAAACCAAGTTTCTTCTTTTCTGACCCATAATCCTAGCAAAACTGGACTTCAAAATTTCTTCTCAATCATTTATTTGGTGAACTCAATCTGATTTAAAGTTAAAAAAAAAAGATCCAAAGCCATTTTATCCTACAAGGGATTAAAACAAACATTCAAGAGCACTCTGATGATTCCCCATCCCATCTGTGAAGTGACTTATACTACACGCAATACAACCCATTTTGATTAATCACAAGATATTACAAGCTCAGATCTAATCAAAGACCAAGATTATGATCATACTCAGCATGGAATTTTATGTAGCTAGATTAACCCTATCAGAAGCTTTTATTTTCCCACAACCCAATATGGTAGAATTAAACTTGAAAATTTTATCTTTATAATAATTTACAAAATACAAGCTGTTGTTTAAATACATATACTTAGAATAGGAAGACAGGGAACACAACATAGAAATGTGTGTCTTGGGGGCTTCCCTGGGGGTCCAGTGGTTAAGAATCTGCCTTGCAGTGCAGGGGACGCCATTGAGGAACTAAGATTCCACATGCCACGGAGCAGCTAAGCTCGCCTGCCGCAACTACTGAGCATGGGGCTCTGGAGCTCATGCACCACAGTGAAAGATCCCACAGGACACAGCGGAGATCCCACGTGCCACAGCTAAGACCCTGTGCAGCCAAATAAATGAGTAAATAAACAGATAAATAAAAAATTTAAAAAGCCATCACCCCCCCCAAAAAAGGAACGTGTATCTTACTCTTCACCTCACTCCCTGTTATTTTCTTGAATGCAACTCAGCAATGGAGACTTGCTTTTTTGAGAAATATAAAAGCGTACCAAGAAAACAATGTAACAGTTAATTTTAGGTCCAAAGATTAATCAATAAGAAGACATTGCACATATGATTGGAAAGTAGGCCCGCAAGTTAGAAACTACCAAAGCTATTCATCAACGACTGTTTTGAAATTTGCAAGTGATTTAGTTCACAAAACTTCCTGTCAAAATATTAACTCTCTTCCTCAGTCTGCTTTTACTCTATTATGTTTAATGTTGCTTGAATACTGCACTGTGACAAAGATTTTGAAAGGCTTTTTGTCATATCATAATTGAATGCAACTGATTTCATCCTTTGTGCTTTGTCATCTGGTCAAAAGTCGTACATTTTCACAGGGTTTCTGAGAGGGGAAAGGATGCAGCTTGGAAATCCAGAGGAATGAACTGAAAATTCAAAGGTAGGGAAACACATTAGGAAGCCATTTTATCGCTATGAAGATGAGAGGGTCATCATTTCTTACAGCTGTGCTCATTTGGGTAGAAATAAGCCTCAAGCTATTAAATATGTGTGTGTTAGTCATTCAGTCGTGTCCGACTCTTTGCAACGCCATGGACTGTAGCTCGCCAGGCTTCTTTGTCCATGGATTCTCCAGGCAAGAACACCGGAGTGGATTGCCATTCCCTTCTCCAGAGGAACTTTCCAACCCAAGGATCGAACCCTGGTCTCTTGCAATTGCAGGCAGCTTCTTAACCGTTTGAGCTACAGGAAAGTCCTAACTATTAAATACCATGTCACAGCTATGCATATTTTCAGGAAAAAAAAATATAGTGCTAGTTCAACTTATGACCCATTGAAGACAGTTAACAGAAATCTGTCTTCATCACTATATTTGTAAAAATTATTTAGGGAGGAAAGATATCATCATCATGATCCAGAAAGGCCTGTTGACACCTAGCACAGTGCAAACACTGCTATCTGTCTCTTTCATGCTCTGTGACTTTGAAAATGAAGTACCAACTGCTCACTTCTGAGTGAAGGGACAGGATGCTTAATGCTTATTGGGGATGCTCCAGTTCCAAAGCTTAAGAGGAACAAGTCCTGAAGCAATGGTGGGTCACCAACCTCTCCCCTCAAATCTACAGTCCATATCCCTCCTTTTCCCCCACTCAAATAATAAACACTCAAATACCTTCTTTACTATTTTAGAGACTACAAGATCATATCCTGTAAATTATACAACTTAAAGCTTACAAAGAATCTCAATGATTAATCCCAAGTTCTATGTAGAGAGCACAGCATCACTGCTCACAAGGTCTTCCCTACAACTTGTACAACACATCTTAAAGTTCAGGCTTATCTGGAAGCAAACAGTGGAAAAGAATCTAAATACATAAAATAACTATAGAACACAAAAGACATTAAAGACATTTCCCTTTGGTGAAAAATCAGTGCATAAAATTTAAAAGAGTGGACCAACAGAGAATACTTGGTTTCTAATGATACATGCAGTTCGTCTTTATGCTACACCTTCCATGAAATAAACAGGTAAACAATTTGACATCCCACACATTGTATCTCTGGACATTTAGCGCCAGCACTTTCCAAAGCAGTCTACATGTGTCAAAGTATTTTCTTCTCCATTTTTCCCATGATCATTCTAGGCTAGGAATCTCAGTTATTGAAACAACCTTCTAAGCAAGTAGGGAGCAAGCCTGATACATGCACAACAATCTAGGGAAAAAATAAAATTACATGTTGATGAAGTTTTTCTAGACAATACATTTGTATCAGGTCATCTAATATCTGGAACAGTACCTTAGTAATTTTTAAATTTTTCCTAACTAATACTTTCTTTGTGTAGGTGGTTAAATTTCAGAAACTACACAACTAAAGGGCATTGTAGTATCTGACAATAATACTGACCTTTTGAACAAACTGTGCTGTTGAGCAAGGCACTTTTGAAGTTGCTCTGTTTCATGCTTCCCTGACTTATTTTGGAAACTACTTATTTGCAAAATGTCATCTGCCTCTTTGTGTCTCTTAGAACTGTATTCTTGAAACATCCTCTATCCACCATTCTTTTTTGGCTCCAATGGGGGCACCAAGATACCTAAAAATGTTCCTGCGGCTCTGAAAAGCAGAGAATCAACATGCCCTGTGGGACGTTGTGGAGAGGGAGCATCATCGCAGGGTTGTGGATGAAAGGTCCCGAGAGAGAGCGTGTGGAAAATGTGCTGGAGCAACCTCAGGGAGCACCCAGGTGGGGCCAAGCAAGCCCAGAACCACATGCCTCGCTTTCTCCAGAAACTCAGTGAGTTAAAATCAGCTGGGGAACTTCAGTAAGGGATGCAAAGGTGGAGGACTACTCCCAAAACCCTAGCCAGGAGGCACCTCCGGGAAGCCATAGATGAACCTCATGAACATCTGCACAACGCGATTCACCAGATCAACAGAAAGGAAGGGGAAGAGAGAATCCCAAATCCCATTTATTCCTGGTACAAAAGAGACCAAGTTTTAAAGGAGAAGTGACTGAGCCACTTTTCACTGGAAATATTCAGTGTTTTCTGCTATGAGCAGAAACAGGGGCTCAGAAATCTGAGTTCAGGTATAAAGAATTAAAATTACATTTCTGCACATCTGACTCATCCTAGGAGACTGCAAATCCCATATGCTAGCTATGTGTAGCTAGATGCTCAGTTTTTTCACCTGAAAATGAGAATAAAGATATTCAGTTTAGAGATTTACCCATCAGGCTGAGGTGAAGTATTAGAAAGTAGCTGGTACACAGAGTATGGTTAGTTTTTCCTTGGGAGCGATACAGATGTCCTTAAATGGGTGAATGGATAGGCAAACTTCTATATAAGCCCATATATACTGGAATGGTATTTAGCCATATAAGGAAATAGGTATCCTGTCCTAACAAGACTTGGAGGAACCTTAACTACATATCGCTAAGTGAAAGGAGACAACCTGAGACGGCTGCATACTGTACAACCACGTGACCCGGACAAGGTAAAATGATGGCGATTCACTAGATTAGTAGCTGCTAGCTGTTAACAGGGAAGGAGAACAGAATGAATAGGTGGAACACAGGAGTTTCAGGGCAGTGAAACTGTTTTGTATGTCACTGTAATGGTAGATACACGTCATTATACATTGGTCAAAACCCACATAATATGCAACACAAAAAATGAACCCCAATGTAAACTTCAGGACTTTAATTAATAGTAGTGAACCAACGTTGACTCAGTTGTAACAAAGGTACCACACTGATGCAAGATGTTAATAAAACGAAATGCTAAGGTGTTGGGTGGGTCAGGAGGGGGTTGCGGGAACTCTGCAATTTCCTCTCACTTTTCTGTGAACTTCCAACTGCCCTATAAGATAAAGCATATATATAATGAATTTTGAGCATGAAATATATTATTAATTTCCATTTTTAAAAGAAGCTAAAGAGTTTTTTTTTTAAAGATAGGCAATTTGAGGTTTTAGGATTGGTCATGCAAACTGATACAATTTGCCACATTCTCTCTTTTTTTTGAGGGGGCAGGATGTGGACCATTTTATAAACTCTTCATCAAATTTGTTATAATATTGCTTCTGTTTTATGTTTTGGTTTTCTGGCCAAAAGACAGGTGGAAACATAGTTCCTGGACCAGAGTTTGAACCCGTACCCACTGCACTGGAAGGCAAAGTCTTAATCACTGGGCCACGGGGGAAGTCCCAATTTCTTTTTAAGAGTAAAGAGTTCTGGAAACCAAAACATGAGACTATTGGCTGTCGATTATTCTCATTCATCTTAGGTACATTTCTTCCTATGACCTAATAAGGAGCCACTTTTATGGGACTCCAACCATCTATTTAAGACCCTGCCTGGACTAAGTGTTCTTGTATCTTTTAGTTCAGGAAGCTGGTTTCCAGTGACCTGAGGGACTCTGACCAAAGTTAGTTTCTTCCTTGACATTGTGGGGTTTTTGGCAATTTTGTTCACTATTATTTTTTATTTCACTTTTTCTTTATTCTTTTTGATTTTTCTCATTTCCCTTTTATTTTTCTAGTTTTTCTTTTTTATTCTTTACTCCATTTTTAAAAATTCACTTTTCTTACTTAAAAATACCAGTTTGTTAATAATCGCTGTTCAACTTCATTTTTGTCTGGCTCTGTGTTTTGACTCTGTTATAAAGATCAGCTTTTCAGGTGAGCTTTTCAGGATTCTCTTTTGAGGTGATTTGGATCCAGTTTTCCCCCAGCGTTTCTCCATTTTTAAGCTGACCTCGCGGGCACCTTATCTGGACAGCAAAGGCAACCTGCTTTGAGGCCTCTTGCCTACATCTCTGCTGAGGAGAAAACCCATATGGGCAACGACTATTGACAAGGTTACCTTCACCAAGGTGAGGTAGCCTTGGCACACCCTGACTGAGAAAGAGGTGGCTGTGAAGATCATTCACAAGAGCCGGTAGGAATCCTTGGGGCTCCAGACACTGTCCCACAAAGTCAAGATAATGAAGGTCTTGTATCACCCCAACATCGTGAAACTATCTGAAGTGATGGACACGGAGGAAACACTCTCCCTTGTCGTGGAGTGTGCTGCCGGAGGAGGGATGCTCCATCAACCAAGGGATCATGGCAGCACGAAAGGGAAACAGGCCTCAGGCTATTTCTGCCAGAGAATGTCCACCGGACAGCATTGCAGCTGGACAATCCACCCAGGATGCTGACTTGAACATCAAGGTGGCAGACTCTGGCTTCAGTCACAAATTCACCTTTGGCAATAAGTGGGATGCCTTACGTGGAAGCCCCCATCCCCTTGAGCTGTCAGCCCCCAAATTAAGATGGCATCACAGCAGATATGTGGGGTCTGAGTCATTCTTTAAACACACTGGTCACACAGATCCCTGCCTTTAGATGGACAGAACTTAAAAGGTGCAGAAGGAACATTACTGAATACAATTCGCCATATCTCCTACTATTGTCCACTGAATGTGAAAACCTGCTCAAGAAATTTCTCACTCCCTATTCCAGCAAGGGAGGCACTTTTCAAAGCAAATCACGAACTCTTCCTGGATGCCTGCAGCTCAAGTAGATGGGAAACTAAACTGCAGGAGGCCATTCCCTGACCTTCCCAGGAGGCATTACTAGTAAAGAGCCCGTCTGCTAATGCGGGTAGACATAAGAGAAGTGGATTCCTTCCCTGGGTCGGGAAGATTCCCTGGAAAGGGAAAATGGCAACCACTCTGGTATTCTTGCCTGAAAAAATCCCATGGACAGAGGAGCCTGGAGGGCTATAGTCCATGGGGTTGCAGAGTCAGACACCACTGAAGCGACTTAGCACACACGCACTCCCTGACTACAATGTTCTCGGTGGCTTGCCTTGGTGGCGTCCCCAGCTCCACAGTGTTTAGAAGGGTGACAGCAATAACATGGTGTAAAGGAATCAGCTCTGAGTCCTTATCCACAGACAGAGGCATTCATCTCAGAGGACATGCACACTTACTTCTCAGAGAAATTTGTTTACAATACACCTTTAAGTGAATAAAGCAGTAGGCAATGGCACCCCACTCCAGTACTCTTGCCTGGAAAATCCCATGGACAGAGGAGCCTGGTGGGCTGCAGTCCATGGGGTCGCTAAGAGTTGGACACGACTGAGCGACTTCACTTTCACTTTTCACTTTCATGCATTGGAGAAGGAAATGGCAACCCACTCCAGTGTTCTTGCCTGGAGAATCCCAGGGACGGGGGAGCCTGGTGGGCTGCCGTCTACGAGGTTGCACAGAGTTGGACACAACTGAAGTGACTTAGCAGCAGCAGTAACCACAAGCACAACAGAATAATATTATTTTCCTAAAGAAAATATGGGAATAGAAATGCAAAGATGGGCTTCCCCGATGGCTCAACGGGTAAAGAATCCACCTGCAATGCAGGAGTCATAGGAGATGTGAGTTCAATCCCTGGGTCAGGAAGATCCATTTTCCAAGGAGGAAAATGGCAACCCACTTCAGTATTCTTGCCTGAAAAATCCCAAGGACAGAGGAGTCTGGTGGGCTACAGTCCAAAGGGCTGAAAAGAGTCAGACATGACTGAGTGGCTAAGCACACATAAATTAAAAGAGTCTAGTCTGCTTTAAGATGTTAATGGTCACTACTTCGGGGTGGTGAAATTATAGAGATTTAGTCCTCTGGTCTTCTGACTTGCAAGACAGAAACACAGTACTTATGAAGGTTATTTGTCATTGGTTTTGTTGAACATTTCTCAGTTTGGCTTGTCTGATGCTTTTGCATGATTAGACTGAGGTTGTAACAGGTTTGGGAAAGAATCCCACAGAAGTGTACCCTTCTCAGTGTATTGTTTTGGAAATGTAAGAAAATGCTATTCTAGTGTGAACATGAAAACCAGGTGCCCAGGGCACCGTTTTCTAAAAACCAGTTGATGAGGACTTCCCTGGTGGATCAAGGGGTTAGGACTCCATGCTTCCACTGCAGTGAGAACGGATTATATCCCTAGTGGTGAGACCTAAGATCCCACATGTTGAGAGGCCAAAAAAATTTTTTTTCTTAATGTGTTTAATTAAAAAAAAAAAAAGAAGCTGATGGCAAAAACTCTACAAATAAATCAAGTGTTAGTCACTCAGTTCTTTCTGACTCTTTGCAACCCCACGGACTGTAAGCCACCAGGCTTCTCTGTCCATGAAATTCTCCAGGCAAGAATGCTGCAGTGGGTTGCCATTTCCTTCTCCACAAAGGAATCAAAGGCTGATTCTAAAAATGAGCACAATGTTCCCACGGTCGGTGGGTGGGGGTGGAGGGTGGGTGGAGGTTCACCCTGAGCAAGCGCAGAACTCAGTACACCCCTCCCCCTACTCTGTTCTATCTCCTCCCCAACACCACCAACCACAAGCCAAAAAGGAAGAGTAGACACCGGGGATCAGACTCTGTGAGTGTACAAAGTATGGATGCACGGTGCCACCTGGATCCCCTGCTGCTTCCTCCAGGGTCCAGGCAACCCGAAAGTAAGGCAGGCAAAGTTGGCTTCCATGATGGTCACGGGAAGGGGAGTGGCGCTTGTCACAAGTAAGGCTGCAGGTGTTGGGCTATGACAACTCGATAGCCTCTTGAAGGCTCCACTCAGAGCAAGAAGCGTTGTGGCTCCGAGGACACTGCCTCCACCCCCACAAGACTCCAGTGACTCTCATCTGCACAGTAGAGAACGGGTTAACTTTCCCCGTGTAAATGATAAATCATCATATGTGCTTCAGGACTCTCGATTCATATGTTGTACATGTATGATCTGCTTAATATTTGTTTACTGCAAGAAACAGATCTCCTGTAATCTCTTTTCAGGATGAACATTAATCCAACGCTGTCTAGAAAAATTATACAATTCATTACCATAAGTAATCTCCATTGTACCCTGTGCTTAACCTTCATTTTTTCCCCAGTCTGATAATCTTGCAAATCCACTGGTGCTGTGTGATTGGCATCTGGTGTTCACACAACCTCTGCCTCACAAAAAATAAATGAAAAATTCCTGGATAAAAAATGCAACTTTTCAGTCTATTGGTGATTCTAATCTTTGCTCTTCGGTAAATTTTGTTACCACTCTAGGATGATGGGGGGGCTCAGAAATAAGACCTTTACTCTTGGAATGTTCTGCCTCTATCAGGATGACAACTGACTTAAAAACTTGACATGATTTCTCAGTAGCAAAGATATTCACAGTTCAAGCACTTTTGATCGAAGCATTAAATGTAATGGCAATGTAAAAGCAACCAATGCTCAATGGTCACCAATTTCTCCATTATTAGCATGGGATCAGGGCTAAACTAATACTAACATGACTAAATGTATTTTCACACCTTAGAGCATAACTCTTCAAGCCATATTCCACTTGAATCTTTAACTGTCAGTTCATCTCTGCAATTGTGTGATCTGAACAAAGCTTTGTTTGTACAGTGTTTCTGAACTCGATTCCATTAGCAGATTTATACTAATGCCTTGATCAAGTGAGTGATTTGTAAATGCTTCTTTGGCTAAAAAGAAAAACCACATCCATATAGGATTTTACTCTGAGAAGTCTATGATTGAGCTTTTCTTTTTTTTTTTTAAGCTAGAAGAAATACCCAGGTTGGCACCAGGGAATAGTAATGTCAAGGCATATTTCATAAAACTATAATTTAAAACCTAATTGAGTCTCAAGCAGGCTTCTAATGACCACAATACTGGAATACTTTTTTTTTTTTTCAATGAACTTCACCCTGGGCTAAGCAGGGCATAGGTCCAGCCCTCATCTGTTCCCATGTTCGCTGCTACAATGACTCCTGGTTAATCTTGCTACACTCTGGGGCTCAGATCTGGGTTTCTGCAGACAATCACCAATTTGGTGACTTTGACCAACTTACATATCTATGCTTCAGTTTCCTCACCTGAAATACTACTGTACTTACACCTAAAATACTACTTACTGTATACCTGAAATACTACTGTACTTTCCTCATGTGAGATTTAAATAAGTTAGTACACATAAAAGAACTGAAAACAATGACTTCAGCTAAGTATTAGCTGCTTTCATCATCTTCATATTACTACCGGGATCACTTAAAACATAAATCTAATCACCACTTTCTCCTAATTTCTCTTTCCTAAAAGTTTTCAATAGAATACCAGTTTTTAAGACATCTTATTTTCACTTGCTGGCATACTTCCTTTATTTGCCTAACTTACATTTTAGTTTAGTGCTGCCTTATATGATTTGCAGGCAAGGAAACGGGGCACCAGAATCACCCTCCTACATTTTTCAGGTTTTATATCTCTGAATCCACACACTCAAATGAACAAAAGGGGTTCATAAGAGCTCTGGAGCTTAGGAGGAAGCCAGTTAAGAATGTTGAAGTGGCCTAGATAATTCTAAAAGAGGGAAATTGATTCATAATGGAACGTTATTTTAACTCCTTAATTAAAATAGAAAACCATGCAACTGTATTTGTAATTTCTGAGATGATCAGTTGCTAATTTATTTTACAGACAGGATTTGATTGGACTCCATGGAAGAGATATCAATTCCATTAGCTCATCATTTCTTATATTTGATTAAATCATTTGACTTTGAAACATTTAATCAAAAATCAGAATGTACAGTTTTGTGAAAACTAAATTTTACAGAGAACTAGCCCAGAGAGCCTTGGTAATGACAATATAGAGACGAATGTCAACAATACAGAAGTGCTTTGTCAAGTTATCAAACGATGGTTTATCAACTGAAGCCCATGAAGAAACCAAGTTCCAAATTCTGATAGCCAACACTAAAATAATCAAGTCCAGCTTATCAGAACCATAGGGAAGGCAATTCAAGGGCACTCTGGTTTGCTAAGGTGGGAAGCTAATGAAAAGCCTGTGGACCATACACTGCATGGTGTACATAATGCAATACAAAACTATAACTTAAAATTGGGTAAAACATTAACATAGCAAAAGCCAATTGTAGCTGTACATTTGTAACATAGCACAGAACCAAGAAAGGCAAAGTTTTGATCTTGTCATGAATTAGAGGCCATTTAGAAAGGAAAAATACCATTCTTTTCCAAACACTGGTTCTTAACTTTGGCTGCTGATTTTAAGTCACTGCATAAAAGGAATGGATGACTACTCCAGGAACTCCATTATCACTAATACTAGGACATAGGACATAGAAGAC
Organism: Bison bison bison; assembly: GCF_000754665.1. Classification (NCBI taxonomy): domain Eukaryota; kingdom Metazoa; phylum Chordata; class Mammalia; order Artiodactyla; family Bovidae; genus Bison; species Bison bison. The sequence continues at coordinate 3,556,014 of NW_011494839.1, read as the reverse complement.
ATATACAGATTATTTGTAGAGAGATAATTCTAATAGTATCCTGCAAATTTGAAAGTTCTATTAAAGATAACCTTCGACATATTTTAAACATATCATTGCAGTGTCCCTTGCACACGTTGCTCCTGGCATGTACGCCCTCCCACGTGTTCTGTGAAATCAACAGTGTTTTCACCAGGCACGTTGTTTAGGCAGTGGTCAATTGCTTTATTTCTGTCCTTTTGCCTTGCTTTCTGTGTGCCCATCACTAATTCTTATCAATCTCTTTCAGTCCTCTCTAAAATCACTCTCAATATGGTCAGACATACGGTCCTGTAATTTTCATATAGCTCCTCTCCTATTTTCCATCAATTTTTGTTTTGCTCCAGTCAGCAAGAGACTTTTGTGATTTTATCCCTTTCAAAGATTATTTTATTTCTACTCTTAGATTTCTAATTTCCAAGAGGTCTTTTATGCTCTCTGCTATACCTTATAGAAATTACATTTAATTCTTGTTTTATAAATGCAATTTCTTCTCCTATGTTTCTAAGATGACTACACATGATTTGGGGGGAGTTTTTCTGTCCCCAAGTTGTCTGTCTCTTCTTTTTTTTTCCTGTTTCTTTGTCATAGTCTCTCTCTTTTATGATGGAAGCTTTCATCAACGGCTCATGAACTTAGCTTCCTTTCACATTTGAAAACAACGCTGTGTGTGTGTTGGTGAGGCTGGTGGACTTCACCATATCATGATTGGAAGGGGGCCTCGTCATTTTAATGAGCTGCCTTTCTACCAGTTAAGTGGAGGATGTTGTTATCTTTGATGAATTCTAATTTTGCTTTAGGGACTTTGGGAGTAGAACATAGTATATACACATATGCAAATATGTTTCCTATAAATAGTTAACATTAAACAATTTTTTGAATTTGTCTTAATTCTATTTTTTGTGGAGATTATTGCCAAAGTCATTTGGAGTAATATCTGCAGATAAAAAAATTTTTAGAGTTCATTTCTATTTATGGAGGTGAGAACAGATAGGCGATCTTATAAGAAAATGTAGTGTTAACATTAAAAGTCAGAAAAGAGGAAAAGATGATGGGGTGTATAGTTATGCAAGTTTCAGGTAAAATTCCAGAGTGAAGTAAGGGATGCTTCTAGTTCACTGCACTGTTTCCAAAATTACTCCAATACGCCCATCAATTCTATTATCTTGTTTCTGAGGCTTGGAGGATTAGCGGGAATCGGCAGAGAGAACAGAGGTACTGAGAAGATTCTTCTTGTTCATTTGAAGAAGTGTGTGTGTGTGTGTGTGTGTGTGTGTGTGCGCGTAAGTGAGCAAGCACACATGTAATTGTATTTTGAACTTGGACCTGCCCAAAGTGATGCCAATGTCAGTAACACATTTAATTCTTTGCATAGACCACCCATCAGAAGGCAAATGTGCTAACTCACAGTAGAATAATAAGCATGAACAAAAGCAATGTCAGGGTAAAGGGAGTCGTGGCTTTCTGAAATCAGATTTTTCTCTTTTCTGATACGTTTTTCACTTGCAATGAGCCCAGAGGTGATAATGCTATAAAGTAAATAAACATAAGATGTTATCTCCCATAGGGCAACTTCTGTTGGTGGCTAAATGAGCCAAGATGAAGAAACACTTCAAATAAAAGACTCAGCTGGAGGAGCAGAGCAAAGAGCCTGCTTAGCTTGAAAGAAAGTCTGGCACCTAGCCACTGTGATTCATAAACTATAATGTAATAGACTAGTAAGAACAAAAATCTCATTTCCATATTCAATACTGGTTACCTGAATGAGCCTTATGAGAGCTAATTTTTGGAAACAACATTAATTCTCTGGAAACAAAATGAGCCACTTGATACCAGCCAGAGTGTGGTAGCAAAAGGGTTTCAAGTCCCACATCCCATGCATACTTTTCTCTATCTCCACATTCCAAGGGGTATCTCTAGAAACTTCGGAAACTGAACCTTAGTCTAGTTTAACCTCTGTTTTTTTTTTTTTTTTAATCCCCACTGGCAGATGGAAGTAAGTTGTTTAGTCGCTAAGTCATGTCCAACTCTTTGTGACCCTATAACTGTAGCCCACCAGGTTTCTCTGTTCATGGGATTTCCCAGGCAAGAATACTGGAGTGGGTTGCCCTTTCCTTCTCCAGGGGATGTTCCTGGCCCAGGGATGGAACCTGAATCTCCTGTACTGACAGGCTGACTCTTTACCACTGAGCCACCTGGGAAGCCTATAGAACAGTTTGAAACAAATTGCTATAACATACATTAATTATCAACTTTCATATAAATCACTAGGACATATATTTGCTTTATACTAACACGCATGCTTTCACTCCTGAAAACCTGTCACCTTAATTTGGCCTCCGAGTCACAGAAGATCCTAAAATTGTCTCTTATCTGGTCATACCATTCCTTTTAGGTGCCAATAATTTCAAATGAATTTTGGCTCTGTGTAGCCATCTCAATTACCTGGGTCAGCCATTCATCAATGGATCAATCAATTCATTAATTCAAACAATTACCTGGCACTCAATTTGTGTCAGATGCTGTTTGAGGTGACAAGGACACGAGGAAGAAAAACAGACACAGGATCTTCCCTGGGAGGGCTCAGTGTTCCGGAGGTGAGGGTCAGGTATATACACGGAGATAACCCAGACACAGTGTCACGTGAGTAATGGTAGAGCTCATTACGAATTACGGAATTATGTGTTCTGACTTATAACTCACTTCTTAGTTTGATTCCGTTTTTCTAAAAAGCTTCTGTAGTTCATTTTTCCTTGTCATCACCCTGTTGAGCTGAAAACCCTAGACCACATAGTCTGCTCCTCTACCCTGTATATCTGGTTTGCATACACCCTCAAGAAAGGAATATTGTTACTTAACTGAAAGAATGATATTTAATGATTGAGTCTACCTTGATCATGTGAAATTATGCTTAGATCCCCACATGAACATGCAACTCCAAGAGTGGTTTATTCACCATCCTGCAGGATGTATTCACATTTTTTTTTCAACACATTATTTAACTTCAGTGCTTGTTAAGTAGTGTTTTGATGGCCCTTCTCTCATTGCTATCTCTGTGAAGCAGGAAATCAGATTATTTGGTTCAATATTTGTTTTGTTCTGGCCTCTGCTAACCACTGGAAACTTCATAACTGTTTTTCTTCTGATGTAAAATACTCATATCACAAGAAGGTTATGTCAAAGGTATTTAGTGAGAACGAAGTATGGGAATACTTTTCCTATGTTTGATCTAGAAGATAGAATACTATACACCTTTTCTCAAAATTTAATTCCCCAGAAATCCAATTTCTGCTAAATGAGATATGGGAGATTCAAGTGATTAGTAAATTCCACACTTTAAAACAATCAACTGTCAGTCTCCCAAAGTGATCTGAGATTTAAAAAATAATAGTCTGAGTAGTACCTTCATGCCAATAAGTATTAGCACCAGCCTTCCATGCCCACATGCTCTGGAATCTGTGCGTATGCTGCTGCTGCTGCTGCTAAGTCACTTCAGTCGTGTCCGACTCTGTGTGACCCCATAGACAGCAGCCCACCAGGCTCTACCGTCCCTGGGATTCTCCAGGCAAGAACACTGGAGTGGGTTGTTATTTCCTTCTCCAATGCATGAAAGTGAAAAGTGAAAGTGAAGTCGCTCAGTCGTGTCCAACTCTTAGCAACCCTATGGACTGCAGCCCACCGGGCTCCTCCGTCAATGGGATTTTCCAGGCAAGAATACTGGAGTGGGGTGCCATTGCCTTCTCCAATCTATGCATATGTTTAGAATAAAATTACTTTACACTTTGTTTAATTCCAAAATAAACAAGGACATAAGTTAACAGAGGCTTCTCTCTAATAACACAACTCCCCAAAGAAAGATATATGTTGGGTGCTCAGTATGGATCAAGTTTACTCAAACTTGTGTATCTGTTCCTAATAATAAAATGAAGCAGATAGGCAAAACTAGATGTATTATTAAAAACTGCCTTCCTGCCTTAAAAAATAATTAGAAAGTCATGGATCATTCCTATATAGAAATATTTAATTTTTTATGCCAGGGATAAAATCATTTTCTAACATAGCCTGGCAAAGATTTTTTTAACTTTTAAATTATAATAGCTTTGAAATGTATTTTTTTTAATTTGGACCTTCTGAGACACTTATAATTCAACGTGTAAACTAATAGCAGCAGAAAATTTGCTAGTTGGCCTTCATGAGGCCTTTTAACCAGATAAAAATGCCTTATTCTAGAACGTGCCTGAGAATTTCCTCTACAGAGCACAATGGGGTCAGGCCAAGAAAAAGCAGATACTTTCTACAGTTTTCACCGGGTGTATAAAATGCAATTATGATTGCCTAATCTTTAGATCATAAAGATATATACAGGCGTATTTGATAGGAATTCGGTTCAGTTCAGTAGCTCCGTCATGTCCGACTCTTTGTGACCCCATGGACTGCAGCAGACCAGGCTTCCCTGTCCAGCTCCTGGGAGCGGATGTGGGAAATGAGGACGAGCGGCAGGGACTATCCATAATGCACTGTGATCATCTGCACTTTGGAGAAACAGGACTTGGAGAATGTTTTCAGTGATCCCGCAACATCCAAAGCTCCCTGGCTTTGGATGGAAATGGTCTCTCTCCCTTCTGACAGCACTGGGAAGAGGTGGCTCATTCTACCACTTTGCGGCCAGAAGGGCAGCCGACAGATGGACAGATCTTCCCCCCCAGGCCACTCGTCTGCACTGCTTCACCCATCAGGTCCACATTAAGGCTGATGCTGTTTCCACCACATAAAATGGTACGGTTGGAAGATAATCTGGGGGAAGGTGATGGACACATCGAATCTCTGGAATTTAAAACAAATGTTGCAGTGCGTCCTGAGAACCTACATTGTTGATCTTCATGGTGAGGAGTATGGGGTCTAGGGCCTGACTATCTGCATTTGATTCCTGGTTTCATTCTACTCAATGTATTCTCTTAGGAGACTTCCCTGTGGCCCAGTGGGTAAGGATTTGCCTGCCAATGCTGGGGACACGGGTTTGATCCCTGATCTGGGAAGATTCCACACGGCGTGGAACAACTAAGCCCAGGCACTGCAACTACTCAGCCCATGTGCTGCCACTACTGAAGCCTGCCCACACCTACAGCCTATGCTCCACAGCAAGAGAAACCACCGCAGTGAGATGCTGTGCACCACAACTGGAGAGTCGCTCCCGCTCACCGCAGCAACTAGAGAGCCCACGCAGCAATAAAGACCCAGCAAAGCCAAAAGTAAACTGAAAAAAAATATTCTCTTGGGGCAAAATCTCTCTGTATCTTGGCTCCATTTTCTGCAAACCTACCTTATCGCGTGGTTGTGAAGATTCAATGGTGTTTGTAAATTATTTGGGAACATTCAAGTTTAAAGGAAAGTCTCTTAGCTATTACTGCAAATCACATGCAGCCTAACCTAAAAATTAGTTGATGAGAACATTGAGACAGACAGGCTGAGGGCTTGCAACCATCTTAAAGTTACAAAGACCCCAAATATAAATCTAGGCCTTTTGATGCCTAGCCTACAATTTGTTCAAATTATTGATATTCCAAACTTTAGGTCTTCAAAGACCACTGGCAAAATGTTTAGCTATATTCATGAAACACTGGCTCATACTGTTTTCTTAATATCTGTCTTTAAAGGAACTCATTTATTTATTTTTAAGACATTTATTTATTTATTTTTTAATTTTATTTTATTTTTAAACTTTACAAATTGTATTAGTTTTGCCAAATATCAAAATGAATCCACCACAGGTATACATGTGTTCCCCATCCTGAACCCTCCTCCTTCCTCCCTCCCCATACCATCCCTCTGGGTCGTCCCAGTGCACTAGCCCCAAGCATCCAGTATCGTGCATTGAACCTGGACTGGGGACTCGTTTCATACATGATATTATACATGTTTCAATGCCATTCTCCCAAATCTTCCCACCCTCTCCCTCTGTAACAGAGTCCATAAGACTGTTCTATACATCAGTGTCTCTTTTGCTGTCTCATACACAGGGTTATTGTTAGCATCTTTCTAAATTCCATATATATGCGTTAGTATACTGTATTGGTGTTTTTCTTTCTGGCTTACTTCACTCTGTATAATAGGCTGGGTGTTCACTGATGCACAGGCTTTCTCTAGTTGCAGTGAGCAGGGGGCACTCTCTAGTTACAATGCTCAGGCTTCTCATTTTGTTGGCTTTTCTCAGGCTCTAGGCACACAGGCTTTGGTTGTTGTGGTGCGTGGGCTTGGTTGCTCTGAGGCATGTGGGATCCTCCCAGACCAGGGATTGAACCTGTTCATGTCCCCTGCATTGACAGGCAGATTCTTAACCACTAGACCGCCAGGGAAGCCTTCATTTAAAAAAATATATATATATAAATCACTACCATACAGAAAGAAAACAAAACTAAACATTGCTATGAAATTCTAGCCAGATATTCTAGTCTGCTGAAAGGTCCAAGCTTGGACCCTATTATTGGTTAAAAAAAAAGATTTAGTGAGTCGTTATGGGGAGTGGGCTTCCCTTGGTGGATCAGATGGTAGAGTCAGCCTGCAATGCAGGAGACCCAGGTTCAATCCCTGGGTTAGAAAGGTCCCTGGAGAAGGGAATGGCAACCTACTCCAGTATTCTTGCCTGGAGAATTCCATGGACAGAGAAGCCTGGCAGGCTACAGTCCATGGGGTCGCAGAGTTGGACATGACTGAGCCACTAACACTTTCATATCTTTCTTTCATTTTCATGGGATTGAAGACTTGGTTTTGAACTTAATAAGGTTTAAAGAAAACTGCAAAGGGGTAACTTTTCACTAGATGATTCGACTGATGTTACCTCCTTGCCACAGTGAAAGTGAAAGTGTTAGTCACTTAGTCGTGTCTGACTCTTTACAACCTCGTGAACTGTAGCCCTCCAGCCTCCTCTGTCCATGAAATTCTCCAGGCAAGAATACTGGAGTGGGTTGCCATTCCTTTCTCCAGGGGATCTTCCTGACCCAGGGATCAAACTCAAGTCTCCTGCATTGCAGGAGATTCTTTACCATCGGAGCCACAAAGTACACTTTGGGAAACGCTGTCTACATTGCTTCCTAGAGAAAGGTTCTCGGGAGCAAACATCAGAGAGGCTCCCTTGCCAAGACACTAGTGAAGCTTCTCATTTATCATCATCTCTCAACAGGTAAGAAAAGTGCTCCATATGAGGTCCCCAAGTGAAAGATTAACCAACAAGAATTCACTGAAGAGATTAGAAGAAAAAAAAAAAAAGCCCAGTGGTACAATCGTTTCATGCAGTATTCAGATTTTCTTTCTGAATTCCACTTACTGATGTTAGGTATCCCTACTTGATGCTGTCACTCTTATAATGACTTATAATAAGACATAATAATAATAAGACTTCTAATAAGGTCACTCACAACTGCAATGTGCTTGGGGACACCGCTAAAATTTAAACCACCATATAAACACATAAAACTTTCATTTGAAAACTCTGAAAACTGAAGGCAAAACATAATGAGTGATAAGGCAGACAGGCAGCATTCAGGAGCAGCCTGTGTCAGTCACATCCCTGGGCCCAGGGGCAGGGCAGGCTGCATCTGTGCTCCTGGCTATTCAACACTCTGACTACAAAATGTTTGGCTTGTGTAAAAAAGTGGTACGGAAAACAACAACCAAGACAAATCATGATGAACTCCCTGTGGTCCAGCTTCAATGACAGAAGGAAACAGATAAAATCAGTATCTGAATAATTTTTGGCGAAAGATTTCACATATTTTCCCCTTACTTTGTTATCTCTGTCTTTTTTGTTTGTGAGACCCAGAACTAAAATTGGTTCTAGAAAATGGGCTCTAGGTTTCAGTAATTTCCAGGATAAAATTTGGTGGCCAATTAGGATCCATTTTTCCTTAAGGGCAAAACTTTAATTCTAGAGTATAAGAAGCCAGAGGCCCGCTTCAGTTTTCCCAGAAGGAATTCCTAGCTTTCTCTCCAGTAGTCTTTTTTTTTTTTTTGTATCTTTATTACACTTGACACACAGAGCAAAAATTGTGTGTAACGTGGAAGATATTTGCAGTGCTCCGTGACCTTCGTCTTTTTCTTTCTTCAATGTCCAGTACTCACCAAATTCCTTCCAGTTGTTGAAACTCAAAAACACGTGTTTAAAGAAACAGATGCCTAACTAACTAGGTTGGATTTTAAACATCTCTATTCATTGTAGTTGTGGTTCAGTCACTCATTTGTGTCCAACTCTTTGCAACCCCATGGACTGCAGCATGCCAGGCTTCCCTGTCCTTCACCATATAAAAAAGAAATATTAATAATAATAAAAGTCATCAGTAATGCAACCATCCCCAAATAATCTTGTTAGCATCTTAATGTCATCTAAAGGACTTTTTGTTTTTTACTACTATACGCAGGCAATCCTTGCTTTTCACAGGCACGAAGGCCATAAAATCCAAGGTCATCTTAATAATCAATGGGGACAATTATGATTATTTTGTGATCTTTAAAAGTTTTTGTCAAGGCTTTGGTATAAATGTATAGTGAAATGGAAAAAATGGTAAAGTTAATATTTATTTAGTACACTGTAATTTAAAACATTAGAAACACTGAGAAGTCCCTTTTTTTTTAAAACAGATAAAAAACTTAAGAGTAGTTTGACCAGGAGTTGCTTGCTTCTTGTTATATAAGTTATATGATATGGAGTGAACAACTTTTCTACTACTTGGCCAACTGTTCCATTCTTTTCTAAGTTTGGATCAGGTTCCAACATTGTACCCTTTACAACCATATGCTTCAGTTCAGTTCAGTCGCTCAGTCGTGTCCAACTCTTTACGACCCCTTCCACCACAGCACGCCAGGCCTCCCTGTCCATCACCAACTCCTGGAGTTTATTCAAACTCATGTCCATTGAGTTGGTGATGCCATCCAACCATCTCATCTTCTGTCGTCCCCTTCTCTTCCCGCCCTCAATCTTTCCCAGCATCAGGGAATGGTGAGTCAGTTCTCATCAGGTGGCCAAAGTATTGGAGTTTCAGCATCAGTCCTTCCACTGAATATTCAGGACTGATCTCCTTTAGGATGGACTGGTTGGATCTCCTTGTAGTCCAAGGCACTCTCAAGAGTCTTCTCCAACACCACAGTTCAAAAACATCAATTCTCCAGTGCTCAGCTTTCTTTATGGTCCAGCTCTCACATCCACACATGACCACTGGAAAAATCATAGCTTTGACTAGTCGGACCTTTGTTGGCAAAGTAATGTCACATGCTTGCATGGACTTAATAACAAATATGCAATGGCCAATCACTGATCAACACTGAAAGGACTGACTGATGTGATTTGTCACAGGATTTGCATCTGTTACTTACATGGTGATTTGTGGAGTGAAGAATTAGCAGCAAAGTTTGTACTTCACTTTTCACAGTAATAGACTGTAGCAACTGACATTTGAAAAGCGCTGCTGGGGACTCAGTGTTACTTAACTAAGACGTGGTAACTAAAACCTTGTTCACATTGAAACTGTGCAAAGTGCTTGTAATGAGAAACTACTTATTGTATATATCTACATCTAAGCTTAGATGTGTTTTAATATTGTGCTATTACATATACCTTCATAATTGTTTCTCACTTTACAAAATTTCATGAGTATTTTTCAATATGAGCTTGATCTATATCTATAGCATCCTTTAAAATGGGCTGTGTCAATTCCCCTGAATAAATATAAACAGAGTTGTAATGATTTAAGTGGCACAACTGGAGAAGGCAATGGCACCCCACTCCAGTACTCTTGCCTGGAAAATCCCATGGACGGGGGAGCCTGGTGGGCTGCAGTCCATGTGGTCGCTAAGAGTCGGACACAATTGAGCGACTTCACTTTCACTTTTCATTCACTTTCACTTTTCACTTTCATGCATTGGAGAAGGAAATGGCAACCCACTCCAGTGTTCTTACCTGGAGAATTCCAGGGACGGGGGAGCCTGGTGAGCTGCCGTCTATGGGGTCACAGAGAGTCGGACACGACTGAAGCGACTTAGCAGCAGCAGCAGCAGCAGCAAGTGGCACAATATATATAAAGTTCTTAGAACTGGGCCTGCCAACTTTAGCAAGGACTAAATAAATGTCAAATTATTATTATTAATTATTGGTAGCTCAGTTGGTAAAAAATCTGCCTACAGGGTGAAGACTCAAGTTCGATCCCTGGGTTGGAAAGATGCCCTGGAGAAGGAAATGGCAAACCATTCCAATATCCTTGTCTGGAAAATCCCATGGACAGAGGAGCCTGATGGACTGTAGTCTACAGGGTCGCACAGAGTTGGGCACGACTGAGTGACTAACACCTATACTTTTATTATTATTTATGAGCACAATTTCCTATTGACAGATGCCTAGATGGTTCCTAATTTTAGCACTGTGTGTGTTCAGCCGAGTCTGACTCTTTGTGACTCCATGGACTGTAGCCCACCAGGCTCCTCTGTCCATGGAATTTTCCCAGCAAGAATACTGGGATAGGTTGCCATTTCCTCCTCTAGGGGATCTTCCCAACCCAGGGATTGAACCTGAGTCTCCTGCATCTCCTGCATTGGCAGGCAGATTCTTTACCAATGTGCCACCTGGGAAGCCCAATTTTAGCACTACTTTATGATGAGTATCTTTGTATATAGATCGCTGTATGCTTGCGATGATTGTCTTAAAAGATTAGCACACTCTTGGTTACCCCTACTCAGAACAAGGTTCTTAGATCATGATTCCTCTCAAGCACAATACAGTAGCAATAGCTACTGTTGGGTTGGGAGGAAAACTAGGACTTTTGAGATATCTGTGGGTGGGACAGCTCCATAGTTATTCCACAGGCAAAAATATACACACATTTTGAGATTATAAGAGATGAGAAGCTTTGTGGTTATCAGCACACAGGGGGAAAGTAAAATTCTGGGATATATGAGACCCACCCACAAAGAGCCAATGGGACAGAAAACTCACAAATAATTGAGAGGCTGCAAAAACATTACGAAACTTTTAGAAAATTGAGCAGAATCTTTTTTTTTTTTTTAAACTTTACATAATTGTATTAGTTTTGCCAAATATCTTAAAAGAGGCTGCAGGGCCTTCCCTGGTGGTTCAGTGGTTAAGACTTCACCTTCCAATGCTGAATTCCTGACTGGGAAACTAAGATCCTGCATGTCTGGGGGCCAAAAAACCAAAACATAAAATAGAAGCAGTATTGTAACGAATTCAATAAAGCCTTTAAAAATGGTGCACATCAAAAAAAAAACAAAACACCAAAAAAGTCTCAAAAAAATACTAGAGGCCTGCACTGAAACAGAATGTATGATGATCTGCAGTTCTTAACTGATCAAATGAGAGTGAAATGTGGTGGCCTTAAACTGCAACATGCAGAGTTTCATATATTCTTCTCATAAAGGATAAAGCCTTAATAAGAATTGCTGTCAAAGACAAGAATAGGAAATCCTGGAAATTCACACATGTTTACAGGTCTGAGAAGTGTGAGGGTGGCCCTTCGTGAATATGAGGGATTTTGCATCAGATGTTGTAAGTTTCTTCCAGATTAAAGTTCCAACAAGAATTAAACAGGGCTTTGTAAAGGTTTGGGAGGAGGTGGCCAAATCTTCCACATCAGGCCACTGTAGTGTTCTGAGAAGTTAGTTTCTGGCAGTTCAACGACTCTGACTTAAACGGCTCTTTATTTGTAAGGAAGCCAGTTTCTGTTTTGAATCTCCTTCTTTTGGAGAACCAGAGATAATTTAAACCATTTTTCTAGTGGAGACAGAACAGTTGATTCTAGCTATATCCAGATGGTTTGCATTGCTTAGGCTGATTTCTGTTAAACTGTTCAAGGTTGTTAATAATCCTTCTAATATATTTAGATTTGTGTGCAGGGTAGAGGGGAGCAGGTCTGGTACATATTGGAAGTCACAGCTCCTGCTGGACTTCTGTCAGATTTGTTCAATCCAACTGTGGTCTCTCCTACTTGTTCCAATTCTGCTGAACTCAAAGCGACCCCTTCCTTTGTGACACTCAAAAATAATGGTTCATTAATAGGGACTTCCAGGAAATGTAGACCTGACTGGAAATGGATGCCTTTAAACAGAAATGCATACCTCAGGAGGGCTTCCCAGGTGTCGAGGTGGTAAAAAAGCCTCCTGCCACTGCAGGAGATGCAAAAGACACGAGTTTCATCTCTGAGTCCGGACAATCCCCTGGAGGAGGAAATGGCAACCCACTCCAGTATTCTTGCCTGGAGAATCCCATGGACAGAGGAGCCTGGCGGGCTATAGTCACAAAAGAGTTGGAGATGACTGAGTGACTGAGCACGTACATACTTTAGGAAAATTAGTTCAACTACAGTTTTTATTTCATAGAGGAAAAAGCATGCTGTGAAGTATGCTTATCTTCCACATTCAGTGACCCCAGGCCTGTTGATTCTACTTTTTAAATATCCATTACCTGGCTACCCAGCCCATCTCACAAGGTATGGCCCCATCTCGATTCCTAGTTGGACCCTAAACAAAGGCCTCCTGGCTGGCTGGTCTTTTTGCTTTCAGCCTCATCCCTATATAGAAGATAAAAATAATAATAAATACATATTGAGAGATTACTACTGAGTTAAGACACAGTGCTAAAGGCTGTTCGTGATTTCATTTAATCTTTATAATAGAGTTGAGGAGGTAATTCTATTACTGTCTCCATTTTCTAGATGAACAAAGACTTAGAGGTTAAGCAACTTGCTCAAATCGTGTCAGTTCTATTTTTCTCAATAAACCAGAATGTGAATGCATGCTAGGCTGCTTTGCTGATTAAAATCCTTATTGGCTCCTTGGAACAAGCAAACTGAAGCACAAATTCCTTAGCATCCTGTTTATTTACTTATTTATTTTTACTTGTGGGGTCTTTTAGTTGCAGCATGCAAACTCTTGGTTGTAGCATGTGGAATCTAGGTCCCTGTCTAGGGATCGAACCCAGGGCCCCCAGCATTGGAAGCATGCATGTAGTTTTAGACTGGACCACCAGGGAAGTCTCATGGTGTTTAAATACTAAGTAACTTCTACATATCCAGAATTTCACTCACATGGCCACAAATTCTCACTACAACCCCACAAGATACTGTGAGTTCTTCATCATAATGGATGAAGACATGAAATCTTAGAGATGATTTCCAAGGTCACAAAGCAGTTATTCATTCATCCTGGCAGAGATGGGATTCACACTCAGTCTATTAGACTGCAGTCCTGTATTCCCCCGTCTGCCACCCCACCTCTGTCTTCCAACTCACATGACTTTATCTACCCCTCTTCCTTTTCCTACCCTTCATTCAACTCCTACACTCATATAATTCAGAAAAAAGGTAATTTCTGAAACATACTCTCCCTTATATCCAGAATGCATTTATTTTTCATCTAGACATCACTTAAGACTCAGCTTAAACAAACTACTTCTTATGAAACATTTTTTGATCTTCCTCTACCCTCTCCTGGCTGGAAGATGATAACTATTTTCGAGGATGCTTTGTAAATAATTGTGAGGTTGCTGCTACCTTATTATAAATATTTATTTATAATAGATAGTTATGGGGAATCATATATTGATTCATTTTGCACAACTAATTATTCTTGAATGCCTACTGATGTGTCTTCTATTTATCTGTTTTCCCAGCTCTTAGTACAGTGCCCGACACTTAAATAGTCCAAAACAATGACTGTATGCATGAATGACTAAGTGGATGGAGACTCTACTCAGGAATGTGTAAGAGCTGAATCCACAGTAGTCATTTCTGAATCAGATTATAAAGCTCCTGAAATATGGTTTGCCATGATTCACTTTCCTTCTCCTTTCATAGACACGGCCTTTTTGATCTAAACATCGTATTTTTAAAAATGCATTAAATTTCCAAGGACCCCTTCTAACTCCTGAAAGTTTCAAATACAAAGGAAACATTTGTTAGGTAATTGCAACAGAGTGACCCTTCATATGGGATTGCCCAGTGGAACAGTGGTAAAGAATGTGCCTGTCAATATAGGAGACTCTGGAGACTCAAGAAACACGAGTTTGATCCCTGGGTTGGGCAGATCCCTTGAAGATGGAAATGGCAACATACTCCAGTATTCCTGCCTGGAGAATTCCATGGACAGGGAAGCCTGGCAGGCCACAGTCCACGGAGGACATGACTGAGCACAGCAACACAGCGCAGACCCTTCACATCCTGAGTTCTTAAGCTCTCTCACCTCAACCAGTATCCCAATTCCAAACAACCATGCATGGATGACTTCCCTCTTTGTCCTTTCTCTGCTAAGTTCCAAGTGCTTTTTTATCAGCCACTGTTTTGGCTTAAAGAGACCAAGTTGCTCTCAACTTCAGCTCTAGATCATGAGGACCAAGAATTTCATTTCAGTCCACTAAACCTGGCAGCATCATAGATCCCACCCACCTGTTCCCCAGGCACCCAATCTTTCCTCTGAAGCTGCCCAGCATTCCCTGGCTTTCAGTAGCACCCTCCCTGCCACTCTTCTCCATGGTCAGACCCACTTAGGCTCCTCTAGAAAGGCTGGAGATACAGATTGCAGCAGGGCAGCTTCAGGAGCCACCCAGGTGAGGGAAGGGCAAAAGTTGCTCATACTGTTCCTCTTTGCTGTATCTTAGGTTACACCCTGTCCATGTCCAAGGTCATGGGTTTTAGTGTCCGTAGTGGGGTGGGGGGGGGCAGTATTTCAGATGTGGCCTATTTGCAGTTTGAATCATCTAGCCAACAGGAGTTCACTGTTTTTCAGGTCACATCTTATATATGCTGGAGAAGACTCTTGAGAGTCCCTTGGACTGCAAGGAGATCCAACCATTCAACCCTGAATATTCATTGGAAGTACTGATGCTGAAGTTAAAGCTCCAATTGTTTGACCACCTGATTCGAAGAATTGACTCATTGGAAAATACCCTGATGCTGGGAAAGATTGAGGGCAGGAGGAGAAGGGGCCAACAGAGGATAAGATGGTTAGATAACATCACGGACTCAAGGGACATGAACTTGAGCAAACTTCAGGAGACAGTGAAGGACAGGGATGCCTGGCATGCTGCAGTTCATGAGGTCACAAAGAGTCTGATAGCAACAGAACAACAACAAGAACAACACACACACACACACATACTATTATTGGTTCCTGTTCAATTTTAATAATAACAGAATTCATTTCTTCCCTAGTAACTCAGACAGAAAAGCATCCACCTGCAATGCAGGAGACCCGGGTTCGATCCTTGGGTTGGGAAGATCCCTGAAGAAGGAAATGACAACCCACTCCAGTATTCTTGCCTGGAGAATTCCATGGACAGAGGAGTCTGATGGGCTCTA
This sequence comes from Bison bison bison, assembly GCF_000754665.1. Classification (NCBI taxonomy): domain Eukaryota; kingdom Metazoa; phylum Chordata; class Mammalia; order Artiodactyla; family Bovidae; genus Bison; species Bison bison. The sequence goes on along the minus strand of NW_011494839.1, from coordinate 3,540,646 downwards.
GTCCATGGGGTCACAAAGAGTCGGACACAAGTGAGTGATTAATACACACATTTCTGTCAGATACTGTGCTAAAAGCTTTGAATTACCTCCTTTAATCTTTACAATTTAATCTTGGCAAATAAATGGGGAAACAATGGAAATAGTGAAAGAGTGTTTTCTTGGGCTCCAAAGTCACTGCAGATGGTGACTGCAGCCATGAAATTAAGAGACGCTTGCTCCTTGGAAGAACCCAGACAGCATACTAAAAAGCAGAGACATTACTTTGCCAAGAACTGTCCATCTAGTCAAAGCTATGGCTTTTCCAGTAGTCATGTATGGATGTGAGAGTTGGACTATAAAGAAAGCTGAGCGCCAAAGAATTGATGTTTTTGAACTGTGGTGTTGGAGAAGAATCTTGAGAGTGCCTTAGATTGCAAAGAGATCCAACCAGTCCATCCTAAAGGAAATCAGTCCTGAATATTCATTGGAAGGACTGATGCTGAAGCTGAAACTCCAATACTTTGGCCACCTGATATGAAGAACTGACTCACTGGAAAAGACTCTGATTCTGGAAAAGATTGAAGGCAGGAGGAGAAGGGGACAACAAAGGATGAGATGGTTGGATGACATCACCAACTCCATGGATATGAGTTTGAGCAAGCTCCAGAAGTTGGTGATGGACAGGGAAGCCTGGCGTGCTGCAGTCCAAGGGCTTGCAAAGAGTCGGACACAACTGAGCAATTGAACTGAATCTTTACAATAAGCTTCTGAAACAGATTTTTACCTGTACTCTTTTTTTCCAGAGAGAGAAACCAAGACTTGAGAAGTAAGAAACTTGTCTCCCACTGAAAGCAGGAATGCTGGGATTTGAATGGTCTGCTCACCTCTGAGTCAGAAGATGGGTTTTGGGCTCCCAGTTCACCCTCCCTCCTGAATGGCACAGGAAAACCACACCCCAGAATTGTTATTCCGTTAAGGTGATGCCCTCTGACTCAATTTCCTTGACTTTGGCTGATGCCGGCAGACTTAAAGGCCAGGAGTGCAAGAGGCTGAGGGACCCCAGGGTGAGGACAATGCTATGAGCTGAGCCTTTATCTCCACGGGAAGTAACCTTGTTTGCACCTGTCCTTTATCTACCAATTCTCGTCTGTCCTAAAGGCACTGAAGCAGGAGATAAACTGAGAGAGAATCTAGAGCTGAAACACCAACAGAAACAATGGCATCATTCATATGTCCAAAGGAACCCAAGCCAACTGCAATTTGGCTTTAAGCATGGAATTAAAATTTGTCTCTGCCAATCACATTGGCATCATCATAAAAAGAAATCCAGACCACGGCTGGCCATGAATTGGACTCTGGCAACTCATACAATTATTTTCTATGTGTCATATATGAAAATGACACTGGCTCATTACTGTCCATGGGACATACATTAATGCTGCCTAATTCAGCAGACGATGCCTACTGTGTCAGAGGCGCTGAATCAGGCTCTGGGTACAATGTTTGGATAAAAAACTATGATTTTTGCCCTTATTAGAAGGGAGGGAAAAAATCAGATTGTTACTCCAATCTGACTCTTGGGGTTGTCGAGCCAAAAGATACAACCAAGCCAAAAATCAGAAGAAAGGATTGATTACTTTCAGTGAGTTAGGAGAACACCTGGGGTCTTTCCCAAAGTAGTGTCTCCCTAAACAACAAAATTGAAAACACTTCAAAAAAAAAAGTTCTAAGCTAAGGGTATATGCATATTCACGAAGGGGTTTGGATGGTATATGCATATTCATGAAGAGGCTTGAGCAGAGGAGAATTCAGCCTAGAACTGAAGCAAAGGATGATACAGTTCAGCTCTAGATGACTGAAGAAGTTATGAGCATCAGAAAGGGTCATTCTTTGGGTTCTAGTCGATCTGATGATTGAGGAGTAAGGTGGGGCGGGGGTTAAATTCTGCAGAAGAGCTCAAAAATATGCTTCAGGCTAATCTTTGCCTTTGAAACAGAACTGTGAGTCTTTACAACTGTTCCATTGTTCTGACACTCTGATATGGTTATCTCCCTGGCTTGGTAATAGTTGTTTATTTTTACATTCTTTCGTTGCCTTAAAATCAGTGACTACTGAGACTGTTCTGCAAAGATCTGCAGCCAAGATCACAAAATAGCTCCAGCCTAAAATGGCTTCTCTTATGTTCTGAAAGTTTAGGTCTGGTTCTCTTCCTCTAAGGACCTCCTACCCCATCTGCTTACAGGATGATGAAGGTGGGGAGAGTGAGGTCATATGGAGTACCAAGTACCCTTGAATTTTGGAGATCAAAATGAGGGGATCTGGAAAGGCTTCAAGAAGGAGACGGCATTTCATATAAAAGGGCAGGAATGTTGGAGAAAGGCAGTCTAAGAAAAGAGATATTTAACGAATGATATAAATGAAACTAGACAAACTTTGAGTTTGGACAAACTGTTTTAACCTAGACAAATTGCTTCACCTTTAGAGCAACTTTAAAAAATTAATAAAATCTCTTCAAATTTTTTAATGACTTGCCCAGTCCTAATATATTAGCTCTCACTAACACAAAGAAGTTACACGTCAAGCATTTGAAAAGTTAATGTACTGTTTCTGCAACAATGTTAATGTTCTTTTTAAAATGATTTGCTTTATAAAATATATGCACTGGCTGAGAAAAGACTTGAAGGCTATATACACACCAAAATGGTAAATTAACTATGATTGTTTCTGAGTAGTGGGACTGTGATTAATGCTTCTTTGTGCTTTTCCAAGTTTTTCACATCTGCAATAATAAAGATGCATTTTTTGGTAAACAGTTAAAAACACAAAACTTACTTTAAATTGACATTTAAAAGTGTTACTTTAGAGAAATCGTCAAAGCTATTAACTCAGTAAATTCCACATTTAACAAAAAAATGTATTTAACAAATAAAACCCCACTTACATGCCAGGCACTGCCCTTTTTTGGTGTGTTAGTTACTTAGTCCTGTCCGACTCTTTGCAACCCCTTGGACTGTAGCCCACTAGGCCTCTCTGTGCAGATTCTCCAAGCAAGAATACTGGAGTGGGTTGCCATTTCCTTCTCCAGGAGATCTTCCTGACCCAGGGATCAAACTTGGGTTTCCTGCATTGCAGGCAGATTCTTTACCATCTGAGCTATAGGGAAGTCCTGTCCTTTTTAAAATTTTATTTAAAAATTTATTTTTATTTATTTTTTTGGGGGTGGGGAGGGAGCTACAACACATGGCATGTGGGATCTTAGTCCCCAGACCAGGGATCAAACTGGCATCCCTTGCATTGGGAGCATGGCGTCTTAACCACTAGACTGCCAAGAAAGTCCCAGGGTATCAATTTTTGATACAAAAGAAATGAGCTTGTGTAAATAAAGTCTTGCATACACTCAAACACACATGCACATACATATCATTTTTCTCTTTTAAAACGTTGTTCTAGGTTAGCATCATTCAATTTAACTGGGGCTCGGACTAAACAAATATATTTTACACTGCCAGGAGAGCCTACGTTTTCTTGTTATCACAAATGCATTTTATAACCCAAAAGGCTGATCTCCCAGAGGAAATGCAAATAGGAGGAGAAAAATCTGAAGTGACCACCTAGGAGAGTGCATTTGTCTTCTGCAGAATGCTTAGCTTTGATGACACTAACTTATAGCTGATTTTAGTGAATGAGAATGAGTAGAACTCACCAGAATACTCAGTGGAAGAGAAAAAAAAGAGTCCACTATCCAGTTATTCCCCCTTCAATCCTACTGGTTATCCATTATGTAACATAATGGTTGAGCTGGTTTGCTGTAGTCATTTTCTGCCTTAAAAATATTACACGTACCACCAAATAACAAATGCTGTTGGCTACTGAAAGGAAGTTGTGGGAAGGTAGTTATTTGTATTTGATCTGAGAAATTCAAGCGAAAACACACATGCCAGAATGTTCATTTGTTCTACTTCTCAAGTCTTTATACATGCTTATAAGATGAAGTTTCTACTCGAATTCCCTTATTTCTATCCAGCTTCTCACCCAGACAACCTCAAAGTTACTGGATATTATAGAAAAAAGTCAGAGTTCTCATGGGTTCAGGGACTATCGGTCAAAGTAAGCTTTCTGCTTTATTTGAAAGATATATTCCTAAATTAAATGAAGCTATCATTCTCAAAGGGAGGTGGGACTTTGACTAGGGGAAATAGAAGGGAAAAAAAAAAACCAAACCCTACTATTAATACTATGTGCTAAGCTGTGTTAATGGAATTACATATTTGATAAAAGTAAAGAGAAAGATTTTGAGGTGAGGGTCTCATAATAACTAAGTGCGGTTGACCCTTGAAAAATGCAGGTTTGAATTGCATGGTCCACTTATACATAGATCTTTTTCAACAGTAAGTATTACGGCACTACATGGTCCTTGGTTGGTTGAATCCACAGATGCAGAAGTGAAGAGCCAACTACAAGTTGTACAAGGATTAATCCCCACCTTGTTGAAGGGTCAACTGTAATTTGAAATTGGGCAGAATTTCCTCAGGGGCCACCATATGAATCCCCTTGCAGAAGAGAAGTAGGTGGTTACTCGGAGCACCCTGGCTCAAGAGAGCCAGGCCAGGAGCTAGGGAAGATTAAGTCTCTCTTATTTTGTACATGGGCCCAGAGAACACAAATAACTCAGTGGTAAAGAATCCACATGTCAATGCAGAGGCACAGGAGATACAGGTTTGATCCCTGGGTTGGGAAGATCCCCTGGAGAAAGAAATGGCAACCGACTCCAGTATTCTTGCCTGGAAAATCCCATAGAAAGAGGAGCCCGGTGAGCTATAGTGCATAGGGTCGCAAAAGAGTGGGACACAGCTTAGCAACTAAACAACAATAACAACAGAGAACCCTAAAAAGCCACCACTTTTCCAATGCTCCCAGGTAACAACATCAGTTTTTCAGGACTTGATGACAATAGTGATCTGTAAAAATCTTGAGCTCTCGAAGCAGACAAGGAAGATAATTATCGTCTGATCCTTTTGTACTAAAGCATACTGCAATGATTCATTAATCTACTCCCCAAGTTACAGGAGATGAGATTCACCTCTAATGAGGTACCAACTGGACACCTTGCCATGAGACAGTAACTTAGGTGAATATGTTTCTTATTCATATTTGCAAAGTATCTGTGATGGGAGAAAGAACTGTATTTTGGTTCCTTGAAACTTAATGGCTCAGATGGTAAAGAATCTGCCTCCAATGTTGGAGACCTGGGTTCAGTCCCTGGGTTGGGAAGAGCCCCTGGAGAACAGAATGGCAACCCATCCCAGTATTCTTCCCTGGACAATTTCATGGACAGAGGAGTCTGGCGAGGCTATCGTCTTTGGGTCACACAGAGTCGTACACGACTGAGTGACTAACATTTTCCTTTAAACAGGATGGGGGATAAATGATTATCTAGTCCTTTTTTTAACAACCTAAAGAAGTATTTTATTTGGATCTCCATCAACAGCTATAAATATTAGATATAGGATAATATATAATAGGTGCTTTGGATTGCTTTTGTAAACCCACTTAACTTTGCTAAATAGAAAAAAATATTCATATCAGATATGCAAATTTTGTGCAAATATTCATATCAAAATCTCTATACAATTCAAACAACTCTTCAAACAACTGTTCCATCTTTTAAAGAATTTTTTTCATATAAGAATAGTTCCAGAGGGTAATTACTCCCCTCTCCAACCCCCCAAGTAAGATGGGCCTTCCTGTCCCCAGCAGTGTTTGCGATGTTTGGGGCTTTACCTTTTGATGAATGCATGACATGCCAAGTTCTATGGGTCTACAGATTCATCACTCTCCAAATTTATAGGGATGTATGCAGTGTGATTTGATAAATTGTTTTGTTTTGCTTTTCATCACTCACACGATATTGAAAGGACGCTCCCTGTATATCTTAGGCATCATCTATCAAAAATAAGGCTTTGGGGAGAACAAATAAAATGCAGTAAAAACTTGTTGAACTGATAACTATATAATATGAATGTGTCATCTCTGAATATGAAGGACCACTATATGAGGCTCATATTTTATTTTTTTTAGCAAGTTTACATATCTGGTTCCCAGTGGTTTAAACTGCACTTCGGTTCAGACGTTTGCAAAGCTTCCCAAGTGTCTTTGGGGGGCAGAGTGCTATAAATTAAAGTGATTATTAATCTTACTAAATCTATTTCTTTTTACTGGCATTTACTTAGGAGATCTGTACCTCCTTATGATGGATTGGCTTGGCAACTTACTTGACGTACTGGTTGGTATATGAAATAAGAAGCTGGAACCTGATATCCTGTCTTGCTTTGTACTGTTTTTAAAGGAAAAAAACTCTATTAAATTGGCAACTATGTACATTGACTAAAAAAAAGTGGTTTAAAAAGAGATTTCTAGGACTTCATAATTTCTGGACATGGCAATTTAAATCAAGGTGGTAATAATGATTCTATTTACATTTTATCACAAGAGTAAGTTTCCTCTAATTGATAAAACAGTCTTTATCCAAGGCCACTAATGACTATGAGTCCACCAAAATACGTTTGAATTGCAGAAGAAAATTGCTTTACAGGCTACAAAGCCTAAATTTCTTATCAGAGACATATAAACGTAACAGTCAAGGACTCTGTTAAACAGATTCCATGGTTAAAATGTTTACTCTTTTTTAAGCAATCTTCACCCCCTTAGGCAATCTTCAATCTTCAATGTAACAGGTAATGGAAAAGGTACATAGCCAATATACAGAACTCAAATGAATGAAACAGCAGTGAAAATAAATTAAAACAACAGGAAGGTTTCAAATTTGCCATTCAGATAGCAAACATTTCATAGATTGAAAATTTCCAGTGCTGCTGATAGCGGGGTGCAAATGATGATATTCATACCTTTTTATCCTTTGAATTCAGTATATTTTACTGACACAGAAAGATTTCTAAGGCATGCTGTTGAGTGAAAGAGGTTAAGTCATAGAATAGTAACTCTAATATGGTCCTATTTATATAAATGACCCCTTCTCTCATGCATATATAAAATAAATGCAAAAATAAAGATCTGAGAGGCTTCAAACCAAACTCCCAATAGAGCTTGGGGTGATGATGGGGAGAGTGGGGAAGGCTGCAAGATGAAGGGGCTTTGCCCAGAGACCCCTGTTATCAGTTAAACTTTGTATAAGAAGTTATGTCCTCCTATTTTTTCTGTAATTACTGTTTTAAAGAAAACATGTCTTTATAAAAACATGTGGATGAATGACCTCATTCACAATTTTTCATAGAATGTTGAAGGGCTATTCCCACTCCATTCTGATTTTGTTCCCACAATGACAACAACCCAACTTGCCCAAAGCCACACCCAAGTGCAGACCCTAAAGAACAGTAGGAATTCCACCTTCCCCAATGCCCTGTAACCCAAGGCCTCTCCATAAGTGCGGGGAGCCCCGGTCTCAGACACACAGTCCCACACATGGAATCAAAAGCAACCAGCAGTAGGGACAAAGCGATAAACCAACCTCACCCTACACCAGCTTTCCTATTCATGTCTGCTTAAACATTTATGTTTATCTTTTAAAACCATACATAGATAAACAGGCTTCCTAGATGGCTCAGTGGCAAAGAATCCGCTTGCCAATACAAGAGATCCAAGAGACTTGGGTTCAATCCCTGGGTCAGGAAGATCCCCTGGAGAAGGGAATGGCAATCCACTCCAGTATTCTTGCCCAGGAAATTCTATGGACAGAAGAGCCTGGCAGGCTGTAGTCTATGGGGTTGCAAAGAGGCAGACACAACTGAGCTACTGAGCGTGTGCGTGCATGTGCACACACATACACATACACACACACACACGTATAATTGTTTCAAGTCTTCTAGGTTCCTTAGGAGATAACTTTAGCAGATGATCTAAATAAGTACAAAAATAAGAAAAAGGTTGGTTTCCACTATTCTCCCCCAGATAAAAAGACTGCCAAACTAATGAATAAGATGACATTTATTACAGTCAAAAAAATATAACATTAAAATCGCTAAGCGCAAAATAGGTTAAATGAGTCACCTCCCCCACTCAATTAAGAGCCGACCCCACAAGATCCAAGAGGACGACCACTCAGAGGAGACAAAAGGGCCACTCATTCTACAGGAACCAAACCTCAGCAGCACATCCTCCCAGCTCACCGCCATTCTCATCAGTAGAGATGAAGACAGACAACTCCAGACCCAGCGAGGGCAGAGGCAAACCCACCCCACTAGGCTGTTAGTTATTGTCACACAATGAAAAATGACAATGAACTAACAGCCCAACATAGACAGTCAGACCCACATATAGATCTTCTCTCATTCCCATGCTAACTAGGATGTTCCCTTCTCTGAAAGCCTAGTCCTTTTTTTTTTTTAAATTTGTGTTAATATCACCCATTTAATCTCTGAATCATACATTGTCCATTCTTGTTGTTGAAGTGATAAGTCGTGTCTGACCTTTGCAACCCCATGAACTGTAGCCCACCAGACTTCTCTGTCCATAGGATTTCCCAGGCAAGAATATTGGAGTGGCTTGCCATTTCCTTCTCCAGGGGATCTTCCTGAACCAGGGATCGAATCTATGTCTCCTGCATTGGTAAGTGGATTCCTTACCACTGACCCAGCACAGATTGTCCATTGCTGTAGCTTAATTGTTTCCTTGAGTGGAATGTGTTTTCCCATCCAGATCATAAGCACTGGAGGGCGGGGCTGTATCTTACAGGGCTTCTTGTAAGGTCAATACAATGAATTAACTACTACAGAGGCAACAGGATTAATGTGCCAGGCATGGCTCTATGTGCTAGAGACATAGAGCTGTGATGGTTAGTTTTATGTGTCAATTTGGCTAAGCTATAGCATCAAATTACAACAATCCATTGACTTTAATAAGTCAAGGAGATTACTATCAATAACGGGGTGGGCCATATCCAGTCAGTTGAAAGGATTTAAAAGCAAAACTGAGTTTTCCCTGAGAAAGTAGAAAGTCTGCCTCAAGATAGAATCAGCTTAGCTCTTGTCTTAAAATACTCAGGCTGCCAATCTATCCCATGGATTTTAGACTTGATGGCTTCTACAATCCTGTGAGAAAATGTAAAATAAATCTTAAAATAAATCTCATATAAATATACACATTATATACATACATGCATTATATATATCACATATACACATTAGATATCATATACTTTATATATAACATATATATATGTGTGTATATATGTATATTATTATGTATATCTCTATCCTATTGGTTTTGTTTCTCCGGAAAACTTGGACTATTATGAGAGTTGGAAAGATTTAAGGTTTGTTATGGAAGATACATTCTTCTAGGGGCAAACTAATAATCACTTAAATACACTGCTAATCAAAAGAAATAGTGAGGGACAAGGCTGTGTGGAAAATAAAACAAGATGAGTATTAATGCAAGTGGCTGGTGACCTCCACTTAGACCGAGTGAATCGGGAAGGCGTCTCTGAAGCAATGACCATTGATGCTGAAACAGGAGTTGATACTCTCCTGACTTTTTTCTGTCCCTTCCATAGAGCTTGTATAAAGTGATTTACATAGTATGCACTCAATATACTATTTTGAATAAATAATGAGTAGATTAATAATAAGGTCTTATGGAAGATTGGCCGTTCTAATTTTAGGTAACAAAAAAACAAGCTGAGTTGAAGACCTTAATGAAAAGAAAGTCTTTACACTGAAATTACATCAGCTTGGAGCTGGAGGCTCTTGTTTCTGGCTTGATTAATGAATGGAGGTGACTGATTAAGTCGTTCTGGGTATGCAATTCCTTTTACCTGCACTAATTTGAAAACAATACAGATATAACAGAGTTGGGAGACAAAGTACAAAGCAGGACAACGATTCCTTTCTGACCCTATTCTGTCTCTTCTTACATCTTTCTCTTCCTCTTTTTCTTCAAAGCACATAAACACTCACCTACTCTAAACCCACAAGACGTGATGGGTTATTTATCATGGAGAAAACATTCTGTATTTCATCTTTCTTGTCCATTATTCCTATTATCTAGCCATTCACATTTCAGTTCAGTTCAATTGCTCAGTTGTGTCCGACTCTTTGTGACCCCATGGATTGCAGCATGCCAGGCCACCCTGTCCATCACCAAGTCCCAGAGCCTGCTCAAACTCATATCCATTGAGTCAGTGATGTTATCCAACCATCTTATCCTCTGTCGTCCCCTTTTCCTCCTGCCTTCAATCTTTCCCAAAATCAAGGTCTTTCAAATGAGTCAGTTCTTCACATCAGGTGGCCAAAGTATTGGAGCTTCAGCTTCAGCATCAGTCCTTCCAATGAATATTCAGGACTGATTTATTTTAGGATTGGTGGTTTGATCTCCTTGCAGTCCAGGGGACTCTAAAGAGTCTTCTCCAACACCACAGTTGAAAAGCATCAATTCTTCAGTGCTCAGCTTTCTTCATAGTCCAACTCTCATATCCATACATGACTACTAGAAAAACTATAGCTTTGACTAGATGGACCTTGGTTGGCAAAGTAATGTCTCTGCTTTTTAATATGCTGTCTACGGGGGTCATAGCTTTTCTTCCAAGGAGCAAGCATTTTTTAATATCATGGCTGCAGTCATGCTCTGCAGTGATTTTGGAGCCCAAGAAAATAAAGTCTGCCACTGTTTGCCATCTACTTGCCATGAAGTGATGGGACCGGATGCTAAGATCTTAGTTTTTTGAAAGTTGAGTTTTAAGGCAGTTTTTTCACTCTCCTCTTTCACTTTCATCAAGAAGCTCTTCAGTTCTTCGCTTTCTGCCATAAGGGTGGTGTCATCTGCATATCTGAGGTTATTGATACCTCTCCCAGCAATCTTGATTCCAGCTTGAGCTTCATCCAGCCTAGCATTTCGCATGATGTACTCTGCATATAAGTTAAATAAGCAGCGTCCCAGCTGTATATTGTACTCCTTGATGTACTCCTTTCCCAATTTGGAATATACAGCCTTAATGTACTCATTTTCCAATTGGGAACCAGTCAGTTGTTCCATGTCCAGTTCTAACTCTTGCTTCTTGACCTGCATACAGGTTTCTCAAGAGGCAAGTAAGGTGGTCTGGTATCCCCATCTCTTTCAGAATTTTCCACAGTTTGTTGTGATCCACACAGTCAAAGGCTTTAGAGTGGTCACTGAAGCAGAAGTTTTTCTGGAATTCACATTTACTATTTTTATTATTGAATGGAGTGTATGTGTGTGTGTCTATGTGAAGGGGAGAATTTTGGGGGAAGAAAGTTGAGATTCGCCCAAATCTTAGCCCAAGAGATGTTCTTATCATCCAACAGCTGTAACTCATATCACTTAGGGAGATCTGAGTAGACAACCATTTCAGATGAGACAGGAAGATCTACAGATGCCTTTCAAAAAATGCAGACTTGAAGGTTCTGTTTCTTAGCACTACAAATTGACTTCTAGTATGAGCATATGAGGCACTGTCGTTTTGGTTATGACTAAAGACCAAGTGTAGGCAAAGCGACTCAGTGGACATGAATTTGAGCAAACTCCAGGGGATAGTGAAGGACAGGGAAGCCTGGGAAGCCTGGCGTCCTGCAGTCCATTGGGTTCAAAAGAATTGGACAAAAGAATCGGACACAACTTGGTGAGCAAACAAGGCTCAGAGAGGCCCACCTTCAGCTAGCGTGCCCTCTTCTGTCTGTTCTCCACTGTTCTTGGATGGCAGGTTTTCCAATGTTATGTGAGAACTGATGTTAACTTTGCTTAAAAAGATACTCATTCTGTTCAGTTGGGTCTCACAGGGGTCAAATATGAACAGAATAGTTACGTTCAAAGCCAAGGGAGAAAATGAAAAAGTAAATGAAGTACAGTGGCAAGATGACAACCTCCATTTCAGAAGTTAGACCTAAGAAAGTCAGACTCAAAGTGTCTCGTTACATCTCAAGAGGCCCTGTACGTGCCACACACCAGCTCAAGACCTGGGGGTCTAGACAAAATAAAGCCAACTGAAGCCATCCCAGATCAGGATACTTGGAATGATGAAGATGATGGTTTTTTTTTAAGGTTCAAAAAGTTTCAAGGAGAGATATCATGTCTTGCAATACCAATTCCACCTATTGGGAGGGATTAACTGAGTGAGATAGGACTGTGTTGAGACCTCTTTACTTCCTCTCTTGAGCTGTGATGCAAAAAGTGTGAGTAGAGGCTGATGCTCTGAATACAGAAGGTTCTTTGGAGCATTTTCAAGCAGAGCTCCCAGGCAGTAGAGGTTGACCAGATTAGGGAGTGTGTGAGGAGATAAGAGGTGGTGTTAAAGACTTCATTAACATTCATGCTCTGAGAAACAGACAGAATACTTTGCTCAACCAGCCTGAACAGGATTTTCATGGTATTGGGGCCATGTTTTGGGGGTGAGGTCATAGAAGATGGATTTGAAGAGTTTTTTGTTTTTGTTTTTTTTTCAGCAAAGAAGAGGGGGAAGGGAAAAGCTATGGTAAGTGACACAAAGATAATAACTTTCAGGGTCAAGAATCATAGATTTTGTAGAATTAAAATGGACCACAAAAGTAACTCAATTTCTCATCGTCATTATTTCAATGATGAACTTGATGCCCAAAGAGAAACCCCTTTCATTCAAAGAAATCCCTTTCTTCTGCCATGAGTAGGTACTTTTATTCTGCAGGTAGAGGCTACCCAAGTCTTTGAACAGGTTCTTAACAGGAAGCTATCTCTACTCTACAGTGCTTGCCTAGATCCTAGTTCTCAATGATATTATAGCAAGAGACCATTTATAAATAAAACCCTGGTGTGGTCTTTTGTTATTTATTGTTTTTGCATTTCATGTGCCCCACCTATTAACACGGATTCAAGCTATTACATGATAATAATGCTAATAATGAGCTTCCTAGGTGGCGCAATGGTAAAGAATCCACCTGACAATGCAGGAGACACAAGTTCAATCCCTGGGTCAGAAATATCCCCTGGAGTAGGAAATGACAATCTACTCCAGTATTCTTGCCTGGAAAATTCCACAGACAGAGGAGCCTGGTGGGCTACAGTTCCTAGGGGGTGGGAAAGACTCAGACACAACTGAGCACACAGGCAAGTAATAATGTCAAGGGTAGGGATTTATAGGCAGTATGGACAGAGGAGCCTGGTGGGCTGCAGTCCATGGGGTCTCGAAGAGTCGGACACGACTGAGCAACTTCACTTTCACTTTTCACTTTCATGCATTGGAGAAGGACATGGCAACCCACTTCAGTGTTCTTGCCTGGAGAATCCCAGGGACGAGGGAGCCCGGTGGGCTGCCATCTGTGGGGTCGCACAGAGTCGGACACAACTGAAACAACTTAGCAGCAGCTCATGGAAAAATATTAGAGTTTTTCCTGTGAGCCCAACACTTCTGATGATACACTATGTGCAGAACATTTTATGCACTGCTATGCAACTCCTCTTCCCTGTAGCTCAACGGTAAAGAATCTGCCTGTGATGCAGGAGACCAGGGTTCGATCCATGGATTGGGAAGTTCCTATGGAGAAGGGAACGGCAATCCACTCCAATATACTTGCCTGGAGAATTCCATGGACAGAGAAGCGTGGAGGGCTACAGTCTGTGGGGTTGCAAAGAGTTGGACACAACTGAGTGACTAACACACAATGCAACTCCTCTCTCCTCCCTGCCTTCCTCCCAACCTTGAAGGTTCAAGTAACTTATCTAGATACCCATTTGTCTCTTGGAGTTTCTCCATCTTTCATGGGCCCTGGTGTCGTACACATCTTATGGGGCTGTACCGTGTTCTGATTTTCCCTCATCTTATGTTTGTTTATATGAATCTACTTGGAAAATACTGTTCTGCGTAATGTTCACTCTGTTTTATAATCCTAACCCTTAATCAAACTCCCCCCTCTTGACTTCTTTTCAGGAAGTGCCTCTGCATTACCCCTGTTTGAACCTGATGTCAGACGGCTTCCTGCCTCTTCCACACTCATGGGTTCCTTTCTGTTACTGACTTTCAATCATGAACAAGATAATAGGTTTAGGCCTGTGGCTGGTGCTTCATTGCTCTGGTCTTGTTCCCCTTCTGCCCGCATGACTGTTGCATGGGCATTACAGCCACTTCCTGGGAGCCCGTGCTAATAATATGTGCTTGTATTTCTGCAATTTTTGCCATTGTAAGTCGGGTGTAGAAGCCAAAGCAGAAAGCATAACTCAAACCAGTATTCTGAACAGAATTATGACCTGCAGGTAATTCATGAGTCTATTAATTGTTTGTTCTTTTCTGCTCTGGGTGAGGTATTAGCCACCATTGAGTCTTTAACCATAATAAACGGGCAGACAAGGTGACAGTGGAAACAGGCCCTTGATTAAAAATCCATGCCCTGCAAACCTGCAAATTAGATCATCAGAGGAGATGGGATAGAGTTTCTCAGCAAACACACCACTGCTACAGATCTCTCGGAAAATAAATAGCCACAAGTCTGAAGGATCTGAGACACATGATGTTCAGAAAAGTACAAAAATATGCTTTAAAACGATATCCATCTAAAACCTTAAAAATGGTATACAATACCTGATTCCAAAAAATGCCAAAGTGTTCTGAGTGTTCTGTCTGCCCCTTCGGAACTGAGCAACATTTTTAGCACCTTGTTGACAGAGCCAAGAAGTGAATGATCGACACTAATGGGATTTTTAATCTTCAACCTAATTAACTTTGTTAAAATTAAGGCTTACTAGGAAGAATCGGCACAAAGAAATTAATTAAAGTAATGGAATTTTTGCCGGATTTAACAGCTGAGTACTGACTCTAGCTATAATGCACACAGAGACGGATATTTTAAATTCAGTTCCACTTTTCTCTTGTATGCTTCAGTGTTTCCCATTTCCAGAAGCACCTACATTCCCAGAGCTGAGTGTGTCCACCTGTCCCTGGCATGGACCAAGCTATACCAGAGGGGATATTTCCCTATGTATCCACCACCTTGTTGGTCCAGTTTACCTGGAGCCTGGCAAACGTCTGGCATATGGCAAGTATGTGACATACACATCATTAATGAGTAAGTCATTATAACTTTAAAAAATTGATATCATTGATACTCCAGCTTACTTTCCTCACCTTGTAGTTATTATGTGAAAAGAAACAAAAGTAAAGTGAACTGGGCATTTTCTTGTGCATAGCTTGCAGAAACTAAGCAAGCTGATGTTTACGACATTATGTATTACGCAGAAGAATATTTTCTAAATTTTTCTTTTTTCTTTCATTCATTTATTTATTGAAGTAGAATTGATTTACAATA
>NW_011494839.1:3524204-3525268 GCF_000754665.1 Bison bison bison | reverse complement strand
TAGTTGATTTACAATAAGTTAATTTCAGGTGTGGGCTTCCCTGGAGGCCCAGTGGTAAAGAATCCATCTGCCAAGGCAGGAGGCATAGGTTCCATCTCTGGGTCAGGAAGATAAAAATCCCATGGACGGAGAAGCCTGGCGGACTACAGTCCATGGGGGTTGCAAAAGAGTCAGACACAACTTAGGGACTAAACAACAACAACAGTTTCAGGGGTAGAGCAAAGTGATTCAGCTGTTCAGATAGGCCTGGGCCCATAGGTGGGGGCAGGTGGTCAGGTACAGTGGCAGCTCAAGGGCAGAGCGGTGGGACGGGTCCACCCGGGGCAGAGACAATAAGAAGGATGCTGTGTGGAGAACTGAAATATAAGGATGAAACTACTAAGCATCAGCCTACTCTTTAGCTATCACCAGCCACCAGCAACTCTAAATGATGTTCATGGCAACATACGCCTCACTCTAAAAACCTTTTGTTAACCTTAAATTCTAAGCACATGTTGGGCCTATTCAAGTTAGTGAATTTCTCTTACATTTCCCTTCGTGAACATGGTCTTCTACCTGAAAGTTGTTGGGAGAACTACCAGTTGTACCATCTTCCCTCCTGACCCACCCAGACTCAGCACTATGCTTTTACTTTAAGAGTAAATGCTTCACTGTGCAAAATAATATAAACTCATTTTGAAAGTAATTCACCTCTCCTAACCCGGTGGTTCTATATAGTTCTGTGTTTCCACAGTGGATTCTAAATAAATATGATAGCACAGTGGTTACAATGGTGAAGAAACAGATCCAGCGTTACAATTCTGTCATTCTATGGATGCCCTGGATTTTTATTTACGCTCAAAAATTTAAATGATGAAATGGTACAAATTGCAAGGTATGATATTTTTATTTGGTAAATGCAAGTTTTAGCTTATACTTATGAAGGATCATTACATAACTTGTTCAGTCCTGCTTGACTCTTTGTGACCTCACGGACTGCAGCACACCAGGCTTCCCTGTCCTTCACCATCTCCTGGAGTTTGTTCAAATTCATGTCAATTGAGTCAGCGATGCCATCCAACCAT
>NW_011494839.1:3516690-3524104 GCF_000754665.1 Bison bison bison | reverse complement strand
TGACTCTTTGTGACCTCACGGACTGCAGCACACCAGGCTTCCCTGTCCTTCACCATCTCCTGGAGTTTGTTCAAACTCATGTCAATTGAGTCAGAGATGCCATCTAACCATCTCATCCTCTGTCACCCCCTCTTCTCCTCTTGCCCACAATTTTTCCCAGCATCAGGGTCTCTTCCAGTGAGTCTGCTCTTTCCATCAGGTGGTCAAAGTATAATATTAAACATAACTTATTAATATTATTCAATGACTGTGTCACATAGAAGAAGAAATATTAAAAAATCACATCTGAGTGTTAAATATACTTTCTCCAACACTGGAGCAAAGGTGGTTGGCATTGGGAGTGAGGGAGCAGGTCCTACTTGAGAGGATGTCCCTGAGATGTGCTGGCATAATCTCAAGGTCACCCACAGGATTACATACACAGGTCCTGCCTAAGGGTGGACACATTTTTCCTACAGAGATTTACCAAAAAAAATTACTTTTGTACACAGCTCCAAGGCCAACTCTCAGAGGTCTGTGCCATCTTGTATTCTTCTAAGTCATGGGGGAATACAGGCAGATCTCTAATGTGACCCAATGACTCATCCTATAAAGGCTAAACTGGAGGTTCCTTAGAAAAAGACAAATACCATATGATATCGCTTATATGTGGAATCTTATAAAAGGGTCCCTTGGACTAAAAGAAGATCCAACCAGTCAATCCAACCCTGAATATTCACTGGAAGGACTGATGCTGAAACTGAAGCTCCAAAACTTTGGCCACCTGATCCGAAGAGCTGACTCACTGGAAAAGACCCCGATGCTGGGAAAGACTGAAGGCAAAAGGAGTAGAGGGTAACAGAGGAAGAGATGGTTAGATAGCATCATTGACTCAATGCACATGAATCTGGGCAAACTTGGGGGAGATAGTGAAGGACAGGGGAGCCCGGGTGTGCGCAGTCCATAGGGTCTCAAAGAGTTGGACATGATTTACCGACTTAACACAACAAAGCATATGAGTGAAATTATATACAAACAGAAATAAACCCACATATATAGAAAACAAACTTGTGGTTACCAAAGGGGAAAGGGGGGATAAATTAGGAGTCTGGGATTAATACATACACACTACCATACATAAAATAGATAATCAACAAGGACCTACTGCATAGTACAAGGAGCTCAATATTTTGTAATAACCTATAAGGGAAAAGAATCAAAAAAAGATATATATGTGTGTATATATATACACACATATACTGAATATACATATATAACGGAATCACTTTGCCGTACATCTAAAACTAACATAACATCGTAAATCAACTATATTTCAATTTAAAAAGGAGATGCATTGAAAAAACCCTGGGGCGTCCTTGAGGGCAGAGACCGTGTTTCATTTCTCAAGTCCCAGTCCAAGCACAGTGCACGGGACAGCTCTGATGTTTTGGTGTCAACAGAATAAATAAGCAAGGGAATATACACTTCAAATAAAACGAAGGCCTTCTACCATAATTTATATTTTTCTTAAAACTGTATCCAAATAGTCTATTGTTTGTGTTCAGATTTATATGTTTTCTTTTCTCACCCTTTCTTTGGTAAATGTCGATAGGTGCCTACTCTTTGGGGGCACTATTTTCAGCCCTGGAAATGTAATAATTTACAAGCACGATGTTTAGTCTCATGAGTTAAGTGCTTCTTGGTTACAGAATCCCATGATATAACATCTTGTGCATGTCACACCCCCATGTACCTGCTAGCCACTCAGGAAATGTGGACTACATGGAATTGTCCCTGAATCTCACCGAGTGACCTGGATTTTACACAGTCTGAGACCATCCAATGCAAAACCTTGGAAGAACCTCTTCAGAGATTTATGGTTGGATTGCAATTTTGTCCTCCTAATTACAAGGGGCAGTCACATTGGGTTTGGACTTGGGGCTTGTACTCTCATTAAATTTACCACCTGGCATGTTGTGGACCCTCAATAAATATTTATTAAATGAATTAATCATACAATATTCACAATGGCTCGTTTGTGATCTATTAATAATATATAAATTTCTCAGGAATACAGTCTCGGCTGCAACCGGATTTCTCTTGCACTCTTAATTCAGTCTTAAATGGTTGTGCACTCCCGTTTTCTTTCAGTAGTTCACTGCACTGAAGCACTGCTTTCTATCCCCCCCCAGCCTGTGATTTAAATATGCTTGCAGAAATTCCTATTAATTCCATTCCAAGTATTTGCACAGAACTGATCCACCATCACCGTCTGCTAATGATGCATCTGTCATTTTATTGACACCCCTAAACAGCTTTATTCTCTTTTCTAATTAAGAGACAAAACTGGTATTGTCAGCTGATGAACCGACATTTGGGGGCTTTTGTTCTAATGTAAAAGGCAGCACATTATGCTGCGAAAACAAAAACTCTGAAATGTTAACAGAAAAGCCCACTAGACAAAATATATTTACATGTAAGATTGGAATTAAGATGGTTTAGAAGCCTAATACTCATACAATATTTTGAGTTACAGGGGGTAAAAAAAGACACACTCATGGCAAAATAGATTCAAAACAAAAAGTGATGCTTCTTGCCCTAACTGGTCATTAATATTCGGAACAAAGCAGTCTCGTGCTCACTGGACAATCAAACATCTTAAGAAAAAAGCAAAACCTTTTCAAGCTGATCAACATAATATGCTTCAATATAACTTGTCATAAAAGATAACAATAACATGCAAACAACAGCTAAGTAAGAACTTGAAGTTCTTACCAAAGACCCATAGAAAGGAGGTAAATAGCAATTTTGAAGGGCTAAAAAAGCAATGATTTCCTCATGACTATATTAGACAATTGCCAGAGAAATGATAATTACATACAAGTACAGAACTAACTGCTCACCAGAACATTCTCAAGCAACTGAGGAGGACAAGCCATAAAAGCATAAAAGCTCTATCACCATCGCATTAAAAACCTAATCTAAAATCATCGCATGTCAGAAAATTAAGGATTCATCAAAATATTCCCAAAGGTTATGTGACGGAAAGAATACATAAAGAGGAGTCACAGCCCTGGATTTCTTCACGGAGAAATGCATCATAGGATCTACATTTTAAAATAAACTCAATATAAAACCTGGTCTTGCCAAATGAGATCATTGTTATAAAGCAGTCAGCTAGGATGTCGGCACACAGAAAGCGTCTGATAACATCAGCTGCTCTTATGATTGTTATTATTATTGTGATGTCAGAATCAGCTCCCTTAATGCCTTTCATGGTTCCCTCCCAAGGTTTAAAGGACCCCTAGAAGGACTGCTTGTGGCTAAGCCATAATTCTAGCTAATTCTGTTTCTAACACTCCTTTCTGGATATTTTTATTCTGCTTTGGTGGACTAATTCCAAGCTCCTGTCTTCTACCTAAATTCCCTCTCTCTGCCTAAATGCTTAGGGCCGAGGCTCTAATCTGTATGTCTTGCCTTTATGGCTCATTTCACCCTGACTTTGCCCTTGTCTCACTCTCTGTATCTGAGACTATGAACAAAACCTCCCACACATGTAGCCCAGGGCTAGGCGCCAATGCCTGCTTGTTGAGGAGCAGAGCTGGGGATTCGATGAGTGAATTTCATTTCACTAGAAAAGGTTTCGAGTCCACCAACTGCACTGCCTTAAGCCCTATGAAAGACTTAGACCTCATAGGGTTCTTGGGGGTCACTAGTCCAGCAGGATTTGTTTAGCATCAACACTTTTCCCCTAGAAAAGTCATTAGAACAAAAGAAAGTACCTACCCTGTTCCCCCCAGGAAAACTCCTTGTGACAACAAAGCCAATTTATTAGTTACAAATAAAGTGCTGGCTCATTTGCTGTGATTCAGTGGACACCCATGGCATCCAGGAACCACTGCTCCCACCATCCTCACCAAGTGCTATATGACCCAATCTTGGGTCTAACAAAAACAGTAGATTGGTCCAAGGTGGGCCTCTCACCTACAAGGAGTCAAGGAGCCAAGATGCGCCAAGATGAGCTTTTCAAACAAGAGGTGGGGTAATGTGGTGATGTGCAGAGCTGAGCAAAACAAGGTATACCATCAGTATGTGGCCACATGACAATTACTGGAGATGATTACTGCATCCATAGAGAAATAAAGAGGAAAATACTGCCTTGAGACAGAGAATATACACTGACAGCCAAATCTGTGTGCAAAGACTACAGTGTTTCATATATGATGAAATCTGTATGGACCTTTCATATACAAAGAAATCAGAAATCAGAACTCTGATAGAGCTTAAGGAAACCGGTTTTGTTAAACAGTAATGCCGTATATCCAAGACCATCATGTGTGTGTGTGTGTGTGTGTGTGTGCATGCATCTATTTATCTATTTAGGAGTTGGAGAGAGAGATACAAGGAGACTGTGGTGACAGTTTCTGAAAAGCAAGACAGGCAACTGGGCAAGAGAATCTTGAAAATGAATCTGGTTGCACACCTATGACAGTCCTTGTGTGTTTTGAGCTTCAAGGGGGCAGAAAAGGTAGAATTGATGATTAATAGACCTGTAAAACTTTCATAACCTTCTGGTTGAAATTCAACTTATTAAGATAATCCAACTAGAATGCCCCTTTTTTTCCACATTCATTCATGCCTCCAACAGTTAGCTTGAAGGAGGAAGCGTTGACCAAAATCAGTTTCTTCTACGCTAGACCTTACTGACTTCTTGTGGAAGTGGACAGGGATTTCTATCATCACTGCTTCCCTGGCCAGTGATCAGGGCTGATGGACAGGAAACAACGAGAAAACCCTTTGTTAAAGGAAGATGTCAGCCTTCACACTCCCCTGTAAGCAAATCTATTAGCTTTGACCTCCGCTGGTCGTGACTCCCCAAGACCCACTGTCCACCAAGCAGGAGTCCTTTCCTAGGATCTGTGTTATGTCGATAGACGAAAAAAATCTTTAAACATATTTTCTTGCTTTTGAAAATATTTTTGTTGCTATCAGTTACATACAATTCTTAAAAAAAAAAGAAAACATTTTTGGGCAAAAGGCTCAATGAATGCTAGCAGAGATGCTCATTCTTTTTTATGGCAATTGTAATGTGTTTTTCAACTTTTTTTTCTTGCTTACTAATTTCTAATTCTATTTGTTTTTATTTTTAAAGGGAACCAAAAACTTTTCCCCTTATTTTAAGTATAGTAGATTTTATATTTATGCTTAATGGAGGATAAGAAAACCAGCTCTTTTCCTGTCCTCATTTTGTGGGAAACCTCCCACTTTTTCTTTCATCACATCTTCATTTTTCTCTCATATGTTGTACATGCTTATTTTAGTTTGTCTCACCAGTTGAGTGTTCCTTTTAAATACAGTCTTTCTTTCCTGATAGGTTCCTTTGGGCTGTTCCCAGATGGCTCAGTGGTAAAGAATTCACCTGTCAAGGCAGGAGATGAGGGTTCGATCCCTGGATTGGGAAGATCCGCTGGAGAAGGAAATGGCAACCCACTCCCGTATTCTTGCCTGGAGAATTCCATGGACAGAGGAGCCTGGTGGGCTATATAGTCCATGGGGTCACAAAAGGGTTGGACGCGACTCAGGGACTACACAACAATGAGTAGGTATGAGGGCAGGCAGGAATGGGGAATAGCTTACGAGCTATTTGCTGGTGGTGGGGTAATGAAAATGTTCCAGAATGAAACAGTGGGGATGGCTGCACAGTCTTGTGAATATAATGAAAACTGATAAAACTGTACACTTTTAAAAGGTGTATTTTATGGTGTGCAAATTATATCTCAAAAAAATAAATGCATCCCCTCACAAATTCGATAGCATCTAAAAGTATGCGGCACATAATAGATGCTCAAGAAATGTAAATTTTTCTTTAAAAAAGTACTCCTTGGCCAATTCAAAGTTTCTTCAAGTATTTTCCACGTGTGTGTTTTCGCTCTGGATAGCTGGGAAAACAGCTCCACCTGCTTTCAACATTGTGGAAGGAGTAATAAATAATCAAAGCCTCACTCTGTTCCTTGCGGGCTTTTCCCTGGATAAAATCTCTCTCACATTCCAGTGGATTTACCCTAGGTTGTCCACAAGAGCCTCTTCAGTGCGAGCTCGCTGAAGCTGCTGGTACAGGGGATGAGACAGGACATGCTGGAGGTCAAGGTGCCCTTCCCAGCCGCCTCCTGGGCTTGCAGAGCTCCCTCATCAAGCATCACAACGCAGACAAGTGCATTTAGTACCAAATAATTACACTCAATCGTCCTTCCTATGCTCTCAGCGCCTATCGTCAGCATAAAACTCATTTCCCAACTCAGTGACAGCCATGGTGATAACAGAGGTTTGCCCATATAATCCCAAATTCAAGCTGGGTCACAGTACCTGTGACAGTGTCCTGGTGGCTTCTAATAGAGCATTCCTGTTCTCCCCCATCGCCTCGCCAAGCAAAGCTTTAGAGGCGGGGACTGTCGTGGCTACAATTAATATTGTAAAGCCTTGAAAACTAGCTTTTTTTGTGACGCTTTTCCGTTTTTCAGGACCTTTCTTTCCTCCCTACTTTTTTTTTAATTCACTCACTTATTTAGCAACATATATTGATGATATATAGACTACATGTCAGACATAACATCGGATGTTGATAAACTGAATGAAAAAGACACATCCATGACCCCTGAATATTCACTGGAAAAACTGATGCTGAAGCTGAAGCTCTAAGACTTTGCCGCCTGATGTGAAGAGATGACTCCCTGGAAGAGACCCTGATGCTGGGAAAGATTGAGGGCACAAGGAGAAGGGGACGACAGAGGATGAGATGGTTGGATGGCATCATGGACTCAATGGACATGAATTTGAGCAAACTCCTCGAGATAGTGAAGGACAGGGAAGCCTGGCATGTTTATGCCGCAGAGAGTCGGACACAACTTAGTGACCGTACAACAACAATAATGACATCTGAGCAGTTTACACTTCATTTAAAAATGCACCCCTCCCAGGAAGCTCTCAGGAGTCCAACTTTTGCTGAAGTGCAAGTTTCTGGGGTTCTGGTTTTCTAGGCACTGGGTGCTAAAAAGCTGTTGATTTAAAAATAGATTTTGTGATGTATGTCATTAAGTTTAAGCAGTCTTTCATTTCTTTCCTAGTATTAACTTGGTTTTATAAAATAGCTGTATAAACATTTTTACCTTTAAAAATACTTCTTTGTTTCCAAATATATGACATACTTTTTGAGATAAACTCTTTAACATATATATGAACATCAAACTTGAAAACATAAATTTCATAAAATATAAAAAAAAAATCTACTTATAATGTCATCATGAGAAACGCTGGACTGGAAGAAACACAAGCTGGAATCAAGATTGCCGGGAGAAATATCAATAACCTCAGATATGCAGATGACACCACCCTTATGGCAGAAAGTGAAGAGGAACTCAAAAGCCTCTTGATGAAAGTG
>NW_011494839.1:3500632-3516541 GCF_000754665.1 Bison bison bison | reverse complement strand
GGAAAGTTATGACCAACCTAGACAGCACATTCAAAAGCAGAGACATTACTTTGCCAACAAAGGTCTATCTAGTCAAGGCTATGGTTTTTCCTGTGGTCATGTATGGATGTGAGAGACTGTGAAGAAGGCTGAGCGCCGAAGAATTGATGCTTTTGAACTGCGGTGTTGGAGAAGACTCTTGAGAGTCCCTTGGACTGCAAGGAGATCCAACCAGTCCATTCTGAAGGAGATCAGCCCTGGGATTTCTTTGGAAGGAATGATTATAAAGCTGAAACTCCAGTACTTTGGCCACCTCATGCAAAGAGTTGACTCACTGGAAAAGACTCTGATGCTGGGAGGGATTGGGGGCAGGAGGAGAAGGGGACAAAAGAGGATGAGATGGCTGGATGGCATCACTGACTCGATGGACGTGAGTCTGAGTGAACTCCGGGAGTTGGTGATGGACAGGGAGGCCTGGCGTGTTGCGATTCATGGGGTCGCAAAGAGTCGGACACGACTGAGCGACTGAACTGAACTGTCCCTGGTACTTATTATTTAAAGAAATAATGAAGTAAACATATAAGTTCAAAATACTCATAACTGAATGGTAAATTCAATTTTATTTCTAGGCTTTTATTAGACATGTGAATAATTGCATTCCTTCCTAATGCACTCACATGTTGCCCCTACTTCCTTGATAGGAACCACAAGGATCTCCACCTTCTAAACTGACACCAGCAGATGTATATCCAGAGAGGTTATTGTCCCTCAAATCATAAAAAGCATAATACTCTCCCTATTATTTATTAATTAAATCAGTCCACTTTGAAATATCCGTTGTCTCTACCCCGATCTGGCTAACCATCTACCAAAAAAATTATGTGATTCTGGGTTTCAAAAAGCATCTTCACTCGAAACTGCCTCAAATAAACTACAGCTGTGTACTTGGTACATTCAAATATATCTTCCCTTCGTAAACAAGGAGAAATGTATGCTGATGTAATACTTTTTTTTTTTACTCTTTTTAATACTTTTTTCCCCCAAACTCTAAAAGGATGTCCCAATACTACATATTCTTGAAAATAAAACCAACTGTTTGACACCATCCAGTTTTTCATGCTTATGATGCTAGTGCGAGTGCTAAGTCGCTTTCAGTCGTGTCTGACTCTTTGCGAGTCCACCAGGACTGTAGCCCGCCAGGCTCCTCTGTCCACGGGATTCTCCAGGCAAGAATACTGGAGTGGGTTGCTGTTTCCTTCTCCAGGGGACCTTTCCAACCCAGGGACTGAACTGCGTCTCTCATGTCTGCTGCATTGGCACGCGGGTTCTTTACCACTAGTACCACGAAATGTTCCATCTCAAAAGTCATGCACTAATCCAGATGTTGCATATGGGGGTGGGGCGGAGATAAGAGACTTACTCCTAGTCTCAGCCTTCTTTGAATTCAAGAAATTCTAAGGCCCTTGTAATCAGTAATCCCGTCTTTCTGCTTAGAAAATACTGGTTAAAGACACACACAAACCCCACCCCCCCAACTAAGAATGATTCTTTCCCAAATTTGAAGGAGTAAGACACATTTTCAATAACATATACATGCAGAGCTGTGGTTGAAGAAATATTTGAGACTTGCTCTATTCAAAAAAAGAATGGAGAAAATACATTTTGGAAATTGAAGAGAATGTCCGAGGCTGCCTTCTGCTTCTCCTATAGCTGGAACTATTCTTCCTGTTCATTCCACTGTGGGTTGTGGATGCAAATATCCCCAGGCATTCACTTTCTGCCAGGACGTTTTTGTGGTTTAAACATGCACATAAGCAATTAGTTTTATGCCTTCCAGTAAGAAATGGAACTGAATTCTCACGGTATGAAGGGCTCACACATGTGCCACTTTTGCATGGAACCCACCACTCCATCCCCCCTCCTGGTTTTATGAACAATTCAGTGCTTTGAGATGGAGTGGCTCCCGGGATAATCGCTGTTCGGGGTGGGTGATGGAGGCAACTTAACAACAGTAGTGAGAAGAGTCATATCAACAGCTTAGGTATTATTTAAACATTCTACAGCAACATCAATAGCTTTATGTTTTTGTTGTTTAGTTGCTAAGTCATGTCCAATTCTTTGCAACCCCATGGACTGCAGCACACCAGGCTCCTCTGTCGCCCACTATCTCCCAGAGTTTGCTCAGATTCATGTACATTGAGTCAGTGCTCTGTCACCCCCTTCTCCTTTTGCTCTCAACCTTTCCCAGCATCAGGGTCTTTTTCAATGAGTCTGCTCTTTGAATCAGGTGGCCAAACTATTGGAGCTTCAGCTTCAGTAACAAGATCCAAACCTAAATTGACATAAACATTTCTCAAGGTTGTAGTCTTTACCAAAACGTATCAATTTCCTCATATATCAAAGCAAATGCATCTATTAACTAGGGGATAGAGTTTAGGGAATGTTGGCTTGGTGCCCGCAGAAGAAAATGACATCAGCTTTCCCTAAAGCTCTAAAATAAAGAACAGAGAAGCCAAAGGAATATTCACCTCCTCCTATTCTCACCTCTCTCCACTGTCAAAGTCTCCAGAAGACCAGGAAAGCAGGAGACCCACTGTCACATGCATCCGACGCCAATACAATACAAGTTTATGGTTGTTATGCCAGTGGGGGTGGAGGACGCTGCTGGTCCAAGGTGGCCTCCAGGTCCTTTCCACATCACATGCAACAGGCTAGTTTCTGCTAGCCTCTGACTCGCAAGTGCAGAAACAACATGAGCATATAAAGGAACACCTTCAGTGAAATGATAATAGCACAAAAAGTACCTTCCACCTCCGTGTAGCCTGAGCAACTAACAAGTCTGTGTATGGCACCGCAGCCTAGGGATCATCAGAGAATCAAGACTCAACAGGTCCTTATGCCTCCCCCAACCCCGCCTCTTCCACCTGCAGAGGAGGTAAGCCATGGTTGTAGGCATCCTGCTTCATAACTGTTAGATCAGGGCTCCTCAGTACCGACCACGCTTATCACAGAATTTCTGGGAACACCCCCCAGGGCTGTACTTCCTGACAAAGGTGTTTATACTGCAAGGCGCAGTGTCCATATTTAGATTCTATCTCGAAGGGCTGAAACTAATCAGCATTAAACACGTGTACTCTGTGGGCAAAACATTATTAGAAAAGAAACTCACAGATGCAGAAAGGAGCAAGCCTCATGGAAATGAATACACAATACACTGACAATTGGTGCCTGCTCACGACAGTCCCAGGACTATCCACCTTCCATGGCTCCTGATTCTGTTTCATGAAAAACAGATCCCACTGGAAAACCAATGGGATCTCAAGTTACCCCAATGTCCTGATTAGGACATGTTAATTTTTGTCTCTCTGAAAATGTCTATCTCCAGTAAGAAGCAGGCCCTGGAGCACAGGAATGGAGCCGGAACCTCGCTCTGGGCTGCCAGCTGCACGCTCTGTCTGTAACAACAACAGAAACTGGCCAGAGACATTTCGAAGAATGTCTCTGAGGAGCTCAGAGAGAAAGCAGAAGCCTCATCACAGCGGACGGCTGACTCACAGTTGTAGCTGCGGCAAAGTAAATGTAAACTCAAGCTGGTTTTCTCCAACTTCCTCTATCAAGCTGCATATACCTTCAAAGCCCATAGAAGAGAAGTTTGCTGAAGCCATTCCTTACATTGTAACCATCTGTGATTCTCAGGAGCAGGGACCCAGGTTATTTTTTCATTGCCTCTGTCTACATAGCACAAAGTATTGACTCTGGTTTCTAACAGGTGCTCAATAAATATTTGAATGGATAGATAGATGAGTCAATGAATGAAGTGAAAATGTTAGTTGCTCAGTTGTGTCCAACTCTTTGCAACCCCATGGACTATAGCTCGCCAGGCACCTCTGTCCATGGAATTCTCCAGGCAAGAATACTAGAGTAGGTTGCCATTTTCTACTCAAGGGGATCTTGAGTTGCCATTTCCTACTCAAAGATCTTCCCAACCCAGGGCTCAGACTCGAGTCTCTCGCATCATGGGTGGATTCTTTACTGTCTGAGCCACCAGGTAGAAAGGACCATAAAATATACATGGGATGAGTTAACAAGGAACTTAAAATGTGTATTTCAAGAGAGTTCAAGAAAATAAATGTTTGATTAAGAAAAAGAATAAGAGGGAGGGGATAAGTGTATTCATAGAACTGATTCACACTGTTGTACAGCAGAAACTAACAAACACAACATTGCAAAGCAATTATAGTCCAATAGAAAAGGAAGAATAAAGCCACACACATATACATATATGTATATGTATGTATACATATATACACACACATACACACACACACACACATTTGCGTGTGGATAACATGCCTGATGGTCACCAAAGTCAACTGCCTGATTAACCTGGTCCTCCTAGGAATCTTATGAGGAAGACAAAAATGTACTAATAGTCTTCCCATGTTAAGAAGAGAAAACTGAGGTCTAAAGTGATTTGCTTAAGGCCAGATGGCTAGTAAATAGTGACAAGATGATAACTGAGTCTCTTGATCCCCAGTCCAGCATATTTGTTTAGTTAATCTATCCTCAATATGGGTTGAGGCTTGGGAGACAAAATTACCCTTAGTCTTCTGTCAAAAGGGCAACTAAAAAGAAAGAGAGAAATAAGGCAATGTGGTCAAGTCTATTATTTTACTAGGCTCTCCAGATTCCTTACCTATTGAACATTTCATGAACACGAAGACTTCCTTTAATTGCTTCACTCCTGCCCCAAATTCAAAGACAAAAATAACTTAATTTCGAACTCTTTATAGTGAAAGGTGATTAGAAAATATCATTTGCAACAAACTTTTAATTATATGCTCAGGGTCAAACATTTGAAACCTTATTTTCATTAAACTGGTACTGCCATCAACTCTTCTTTTTAATTTTTTAATACAGTTCCTTTTCTATTTATCACAACCTTACATTGGGCTTCCCTGGTGGCTCAGATCGTAAAGAAACTGCCTGCAGTTTAGGAGAACATGGTTCAATCCCTGGGTTGGGAAGAGCCCCTGGAGAAAGGAATGGCAACCCACTCCAGTATTCTTGCCTGGAGAATCCCATGGACAGAGGTGCCGGGTGGGCTACAGTCCAGAGGGTCACAAAGAGTCAGACATGACTGAGCGAATAACACACACATTCAGCTCAGAAGCAAAACCTTCCAGCTCCTCCCTTGCTCTGGATAAGGGCAAATAAGTGCATTCTGTTAAAGCTGCTGTTCTCTGCTACTCTGAAAGACAAGGTTACCTGTTCTCTGACTGGATCACCAGGAAGTTGTGAAAATACAAAGATGCTACTAGGCCTAAGACTGTCCATTCTGGTCCACAATGAGATTCAGAACATGAGGGACATTGTTTAGAAACTCTTACAGCAATTTCAGAGGAGTTTTATGTCCAATGAATGTAATAAGAAAAAATCAGATAGTATTTCCAATGCTTATTTCATTTGTCTAGTCGTTTATTTTTATCATACTTGACAGAAGTATTGATTCACAACCAATTGGCAGAGGAATAAAAGAATGGGTCTATCACCACAGAGACTTTGAGAAACACTGTGCTGGACAAGTACGCCAGGGCTTCTGAATCGGGTTTTGTTTGAGAGGAAAAGAATGATTTCCTAAAATAGCAAAGAAAACTCTATCTGAAGATGAGAACCAATCATCTGAAGATGAGAACTAAGCAGCTAGTAAGTTAAATATCAACACATATCTGTAATAATCACCTGTATTGTCAATAACCCCTAGTATGGTGATCCTCTGACTTCTGCATACATGGGTGCGTGCGTGCTCAGTCACATCCGACTCTGCGACCCTATGGACAGTAGCCCACCAGGCGCCTCTGTCCATGGGATTCTACTCTCTAGGCAATAATACTGGAGCGGGTTGCTGTGCCCTCCTGCAGGGGATCTTCCTGGACCAGAGATCGAACCTGCATCTCTGGCGTCTCCTGCATTGCAGGCAGATTCTTTACCCAGGAAGCCACCTGGGAAGCCCATGTGTAAGAAGCAAATAATCCAGGAATAAATCACATCAAACGTCACTAATGGGTAAGGTGAGCTATTTCAGCAAAAGCTAAGGGGCCCTGTCGAAAACCTGAAGTTTTAAAAATCTGAACTCTGCTGGCTAAAACCAGCTGTGCTGAGCAGGGAACGTGGCCCTCGCTCTCCCTCTGCTTTCTGGGGCCGAGTGGAGTGAGCAGGTGGTTTCGGCTCAGCTTCTCATTTATAAACCGGCTCTGCGAAAACACAGAGCCACTTGTTTGGTGGTCTCAGAAGAGGAGCGGAGGACTGACCGGACATGAGACACAATTACCCTCTCGCCCTCCAAAGAAGTCCCCGCAGGTTAGGGAAGATGGATATCAGTAGGTCAGCATGAAAAACTCCAGCACAGCTGCTCCTTGTGTGGAGAGAGGAAAGGAATCTCCGTTCTTAGAAGCAAGCCTGTGAAGTGATCACCTTTTGAAAGTTGCACTTGTTTTTTTTTCCCAAGAACAAAATAACATATGATGAAAACTTCCATGGTGGGGGCGGGGAGGGAAGCAAAATAATGGACCTGATAAAACTGAGTTTATTTTGTATTGTCATGATTTTTGTATGACATCGTGCACGTATACGTTTTGTGGGGAGACAATGGATGTATGATCAATGCTCTAATACAGCCTGTTTCCTGTTCTGGGTTTCTTGGGCGCTCGTGACAAGGCAGACTCCCTCTAGTGGCCAAAATAATATAGCAATATGTAAATTCCCTGGTTTGATGACAAAAACGGTTTGTCTCTTGCATTTTCGAGAGAAGATAATTTTTTGTACTATTTTTTCAAATGAAGT
The DNA here is from genome assembly GCF_000754665.1 of Bison bison bison. Lineage (NCBI taxonomy): Eukaryota > Metazoa > Chordata > Mammalia > Artiodactyla > Bovidae > Bison > Bison bison. The sequence continues at coordinate 3,509,719 of NW_011494839.1, read as the reverse complement.
TGTTGTATATAAATCTAAGAAAATGTAAAATGAAGATCTTATTCTTAAAGTATTGAAGTGTATATGATAAATGTTATATATAGCTTATAGTTCTTATAATTTATCAGACACAAATTCATCTTCCTGCGTTTATAATATTAAATGTTCAGAACAAAGAAGACTCATTATCAAATTTATTAATAAAGCCATGATTATTGTTTACCACTACCAGGGCTTAGCATCTTGGTGACTGAATTTCCACAGATACTTTTCCAAAACAGATATCATTAAACGAAATCATGATAATCTGATGCCTTAAATGAGGGCTTTGTTTTACATGAAAAATGTGTACCCTTTAAAGTGAAATTACAGATTCCTAAAACATTAGAATTGAAATGTATGGTTAGAGGAGATAATAGAGGTGGAAATGCTATATTGCAAAGCAAAAAATTGGATATAAATGATTATTTTTGCCATCTAATCCTGAGACTTTGCTTTACAGGTGAAACATAAAAACCTGGGAGCCAGAGAGCTCAAATGACTTGCTCTTGGATCACCCAACTAGTGAAACAGAAGAGGGAGCTGGCATCTGGGTATCACAACTCTGTTTTGACTACACACGACTAAGGAGAAAGAATCCTGGTTTTATTAGCATCCTCCCCTTAAGTTTGCACTTTGTATGGACTTGTGACTATAACATATGCAGGCTGATTCCATATGACAGAGTCTCATTCCTTTAGACATATCATTTACAACTTTTTACATTTTGTTGATTACTTAAGCACTTTCAGAAGCATTTGTTAACTGAAAGAACAAACTCCTAGGGAATTCCTTTGATGGAATGAAAATGAAAAATTAGTAATTAATAATAACAATAATATATGCAGATTCCTGGTCCTAATGATCTCCTCATTACCATGGACTTAAGAGTTAAACTTTATATTTCTTATAAATTTCTGGGATTTGGGGAAGAAAAATGATGCCAAATTAGTGAAAGTACCTTGAAAATTGTTATAAATGTGATTAAAAAAATCTTGTTTTAGTTAAAGTGAAATCACACAGGAAAAAAAAAGATTTTATCTATGGCTATAATATTCTGGAAAATGAAGAAAAACAGAAGGAAACTGACAATCATTTTAGGAAATGAATGAAAACAGAAGAAATTCAAATGTTCTCTACAAATGTGTATTGAGCAGCTGTGTCAGGTGCTGGAGAAGGCACTATAACTCCTTCCTGAGAGTTTGGACATTTGATTTGGACTAGAATTAAAATCCTGTAATCATAGCTGTGAACTACCATAATTATATATTCACATACAAATAGAGTAGGGGCTTCCCGGGTGGTGCTAGTGGTAAAGAACCCGCCTGCTAATGCAGGAGACATAAAAGACGCAGGTTAAATCCCAGCATCAGGAAGATCCCCTGAGGAGGACATGGCAATCCACTCCAGTATTCCTGCCTGGAGAATCCCATGGACAGAGGAGCCCGGCAGGCTATAATCCACAGGGTTACAAAGAGTCAGACACAACTGAAGCGACCTAGCACGAACGCACGGATGGAGTAATAAGTTGCCAGTTCTTACGGAAGGCCAAACACATTTTGAATCCTTGAGTTGTTTCCTGACGTGAACATTTCTAAGCCCTGAATCAATCCAGATTATAAACTCTGAGAGACCAGGGAAGTATGTCTGTCTTTACTTCTGTACACCCAGCTCCCAGGATGAACCCAGGCACAGGGTAGGCTCTCCTTAACTGTTTGCTAAATTTGAACTCCAGACTAGAAATCATCAGAGTCCTCCTGAAGGGCAAGGGGCTGAAGGACTGAAAGAAGATGGAGATGCTTTGCAGCCTCTATAAACAGCATGCGATCCAGCCACCAGTGGCTGGGGAAGGGTATTCAGTCTGGGACTTCACTCTTCAGATGGGCAAACACTGACCACAGCTGGCACCAATACGGACCCACAGATTATGTAGCATCCCTAAACTGCCTCCTACATCCTAAACTGGTGGATGAGAGATGCAGGAGCTCTTAACCACAGATAGAAATGTCAGAACAGACAACAAGAGATATCAACACCAATTCTTCAGAGTCAAAACCAACACAGAAAAACAGTTTGCACGATTCACTTTTCATTCTTTACAGGCTGACCAAGAGGAATGAGTCGGGGCTCGCTTAGACTAGATGTCTTCACATATTAGACGTACCAACTGTGACAATATTTTGGAAATCAAGAGCAGAATCCCCTTACTCTGTGTCTCTGAATGCCCAGCTTAAAAAAAAAAAAGAGCTGAAGACATACAAAAATCCCATCAGTTTTCCATGCTTTGGAATTAAAAAAAATCCTAATACATGATGGGTGATAGAAGCTTCTTTTTACTGTCAGAGAGATCAAAGGGAGGTTGAATCAGACTCCATAACAGATGCTGCCCAGTGACCAACCTGAAAGAAGCAGACAGTGGGGCCAGATGTTGGGGTGACCTTCGGTCTGCAGAGCACGTCGGCATGGTGTTGATTTAGATGGCTGTTGGCAGAAGCTTTAGATCCAGCAGCAGGGGGGTGGAAACTAAACTATGGAATCCTTCCCTAACTCTCTGCCGTCACTAGAAAACCTGAAACCTCTGGTCAGTTGCACTGACGGCTGTCACAGAAGTTGAAGTCACCACACCATCCTGCCAGTAGGCATCACATCAAAAAGGAGCTGGCTGCATGAACAAGAACATCTTCAGGCGGTGCCATTTTGCATCCCACTCAACTTTCAACAGCTGTTTCTTGAGTGAGTACAGACGCAAAATAATTATATGAAAAGAACAACAAACATTGGTGGGCCAGCGTTTATGTTTAATCCGTAGTCATTAAATGGAGATGGAACTAAGACAGGCACTGACATCTGAAAAGTTAGCATCCTGGCCAATAAGTCTAATTAGTGTCCAGTGGAGGCTCTCTTCAATTAAACCATTGACTCTGATATCAATGAATCCCTCATATCAGTACTGTGAGAAATACCTAATGGCATGCAACAGTTTTAAAGAGCCCAATCACATTATGCTTCAACTCCCATCATTCACTCAGTAGGAATCTAAACGATGTTTTGAGCAACCCCAATTGTTCTTGTTATTGTAAACACTCCTAAATAAAACAAAAGGTGTGTAATCTCAGGTTCCAAGAAAATTTCCAATCTTGGCCATCATATGATGCTACAACACAGAACGTAAAGAAAGCCCTGCTTTAGAATATTAGATATGATTGAAGACCGCACAGTTCTTCTGACGCTTTTAGACATCTTGTCACTTTACCTGGAGAAATATACACTGCTTATTCTGCATTGCTGCTGATGTCCAGCACTTGTCAAAACCTCTATCTGTCAAGGCCTTCACAAAGAGTTGCAAAATGACAGATCAGGATGTCTGAGTTGATGGAGCCCCAGGAAAAATGGAACAGATAGAAAATTCATGACTCTAAACTACATCAAAGTGACTTCTGTCAACATCATGTCAAAAGAACTGTTCATTTTTAGAGGGTTTTTTTTTTTAATTATATAAACACTTCTTTGAGTATGAGCTAAGTGTAATGAAAAAATTTTCCTAGTGTACAGTATGATCATCCAAATGTTCCAAAAATATACTTTAGATCATCCAGGAATAAGGAAAATTCTAATAGTAGACTGTCTGCCAGTTAAAACCAATGACATTCAAGAGAGATGTATGAAGATACTATCAGCTTAAAATAGGACAAACCATCTGGCTATAAAGGAACAAAAGTATATTTTTTGCATATTTTTTGGACCCATCAAATTTCTACAACTGGATTAGATTTTATTCTTCTATGATCAATTCTGATCCTTTTTTTTTTTTTTTTGCTTAGTGTGACAATTTAAAAACACGAATTCAGTGTTATTTTCCTAAACAGGTTTCTGAAAATATCTGGCATTATATTAAATTTTTTTTAATTGCTGAAAAACCCTTCTAGTACATAATTCCCTTAAATTATTGCTTTCAGAAGGAAGTAAAAAAAATAAATGGCTTATAATATGCAGTACTGCATACACAGAACCACTCCATAATCACATTCAAAAACTCATTCACCGAATGAAATATGAGTCGCATAAATCTGGCAATGACCACTCTTTCGTTTTAATTCCCAACACCCTTCAGGAAGGATGGCTGGCATCTGGTGCTGGAAGCCAGGCAACTCGAATCCCCCTGTTCATACGTCATTGAAATAAACAGGGGAAGCGACCTTGTGAACAAGGACCATGGACTATGCAGTGTGTGCATATATAGAGCAGACCAGGGGGAGAATACATCTGACCCACCACGCACACACACACACGCATGCACACATGTGCAGGGACACAGGCATGCACACACACGACCTGAAAGGAATCAGACGTGCAACTTCCACAGTCACCCTAACTGTCCACCATCTGGTTGATCCCTTCCACTGCTCTGTTCACCTTTCCCTTTAGCTAGGCTTTAATCATTTCCACACCAGCCCTTCCTCAGAGTTACTCTTACAGAGACCATCTCCAATCCTAATCATCATGGCTACGCACTTGGTACACTCCTCCAGTGGCAGGAAAAAAATCCATTATCTGTGACCATAAAGGTTTGCTTACCTCCAGAATGACAAAAGAGCTCGAAATAAATGACCACCTCCAGTTTGGAGAGAAGATGCCTGCTCCAACATGGTCCTGTTGCAGTGTGTCTAAATACGTATGGGGAATACCATCCATTAACACAAAAGTAGGACAAGATGCCCATTTCTTATTATAGGCAGAACTCAATATATCTCAGGTCCTACTTATGAAAAGATGTTTATTACCTGTAAGTGTACAGAGGTGTGGGTTTCACAGCAACTATGATTGGTAATTAAGCCTCTTTTTCTCATTTACATTGATAGCAAGCATTAGTGAAGATATATGCATTTCATTTCATGGTTCAGAAAGAACAAAGTATATGTATATGTGATAGCAGTAGGTGGTTAATGAAATGGTCTGACAAACATAAGCTAATACATAATCATACCAGAATGTGAACTGGAACACCTGTTCCTGCTTCTGCAGACTTGCAATTCTTAAGGAAAAGTTACCATTCCCAAGGATTGAAGCCATTACTATTTAGACATCAATATGCTCCCAGGAAATTTTAGTCACTTTTTTTGGTGGTTGTTGCAATCACTAAAAGGTGGCTATTTTAATGATATCAAATCTCTTTTGCTTGTGTCCTAAGAGTAATGAAAACTTCACACATGCATGAAGCTCCAGTAATTATTTTAAACTGCCTTCTGTTGTCCCCCTGAGGAACACGGTGGTATTTGTTTGATGCAGTTTAATTAGTGTCAGGGTAATTAATGCTATGCTATCTACATGAGATCAAAACCCTTTCTTTGTAACACTCTGGTAACTAAGAACTAAGAAAAGGAAGCATTTTGAAAACGTAGAGGCATGGTGTTAACCTGGGTTCATGAGAGAACCAAATTGCTCACTGCTCCCCACTGGCCTTGCCCGAATGGCAACGTCAGCCCCTCCCAGGACAAGATCAGCTCCTCAATACACTGCAATTCCACTGCCAGGGAAAAGACCCAGTGACTGCTAAGGAATTAAATTCTATTTTTATTGGTATAATCAAATTAACTAAAACAGTCACAGTCACCAGGCACCTTTTACCACAGTTTAATCCTTTAATAATGAAACAGGAAACTTTTGCAGTACCAGAGAACTAGAGTCCCTGGTAAAGAGGAGGTGATCTTACCTTGTGCTGATACATTTTTTCAAATAAGAGAATCATTTGGTTTAATGAACGGACGTGATTCTGCTTAAATGCCAGAACAAAATTTACACTTAATAGTAGGTTTAGATATGGTCTCTATCTGACAATAATGCTAAGAAAGGATAAACAGAGACAAGCAAGGAGAGAAGTTAAGTACACAAAAATTCCAGACACACACATAATGTGCAGCCCCATAAATCCTTTTTAACTGTTTCTTTGGTAATAAGCGACGGCAGTATAAATCTCCCCACACACAAACTCAAGCTGATCACAGGCTTAAGGAAATAGCTCCAGTTATCTTGACTGGATAAATTATTATATCCTAGAGGTTATTCCAGTTTCTAATAAAGCACTGCAGCTAACAAACAAAAATAAAAAAGATCAACCGCTTTCTTTATTTTATAACAGATGAAATTACAGGCTGCCCAGAATAGACACAACAGCATCGAATTTATTTTTACTCTCAAAGATGCACCATGCAATGTTCATTTTGGAACAAGACCGGTGCTTTAAACACAACGATGATAACCAGCATTAGACTGATAACATTTTTTATGGGACGGAGAGGCTTAATGGCACATATCTAAAAAATAAACATGACTGGTTTAAAGTCAAACCAAATGGATTTAGCCCATTACCTAAGTATACTAAGCATGAAAATCACTTCTGCACCTCACAAGAAATGAACAAAGAAAAATCCTTCTAGAGGGTACAAATGTTAGGTCCATAGTGGTTATGGAATGGTGTCAGTATCCATCAACAGCTGAAATTAAGGTTAATGTTATAAAATGAGATTTCATCAGCTCAGGCTGGCTCAGAGAGTTTGCGCTGAAAGCATCTGTATGGGGTCGGTCATTCATTACTGAATACCTCGTGGGATCAGCTGATGAGCAAAATATGTTCTTTCACATCTTCAGTTCTGCTTCCCGCAACTTAGTTGTTTATCAATTAAAGTGATAAATACAAGTGACTTTCGTAACCTGAGAAACACATTAAGTAGTAGAGCAACTTCCAGGAACACTGCCGTAAGAACTGCACGCAAAGTTCAACAACTGTGAAGGAACTATTAGAGAGGACACACAAACAAGTGACCTTGACTGACAAACGCACTCCATCCCAGCAATAAACAGTGGAGGTGCTGATAACTGTTCATTGGCGCAGAGAGTAATTACCTATCTGTCAGCGTTGCTGGTGTGTGCGAAATAGTATAAATGAAACATACATAATGTACGGCAATAATATCGGGCATGCAGAACCTAACACATTATCATCATTCTCAGGACCCAGGCTTATGCGGCTGCCACCACTGAGTAAATGCCTTCTAGCCATGATAATTTCATTCTAATCTCTGTTCCATATTATAATTTTCATAGCGAAAAGATATTGAGGAGCAATACGTTTCAATCAAGGACTAAATAGAACACAACCTGTAACTGGTATTTTATACACCTATATATATTTTTTCTTTCAAGAAATTTAGTCAATTTATGAAGAGATGGGAATAAGCTGGAAATTTATGGGTGACAAACCCTGTCGGTAGCAATGTCACCATGTTGGAGATGGGCTGAAAGGAGCTTATTGAAGAGGTTGGAGGCTTTGTCTTCTATTTCTTTCAATAATTCTGTCTTGTTCAACAAAATGCTATCTCATTCAATGTTCCTATTCTGTTCCAAAATACAAGGTAAAGATGTATTTTTGAACAAAATAAAAGGTAGCCCCTATTCAATGGGAGAAAAAGAATCATCTAGGTTTTGAAGACAAATTATCTTGGTTTGCATGATTTGCTTACATAACAGAAGGATGGGAAAATCTCCCCCACCATGATGCTCTATTATTTGTATAAAACTGTCTGACTCTTGCATGCTTGTTTATTTTGTGCCTTTAATGCAAATGAAATTTGATGATACCTCTAAATCACATTTAAGACCATACAAAAGAAACCAGGAAAATCTTAAGTAACAGCAATGCCATCAGGATAAATCCCTTGACTCAAGTATGAAGCATTAGAAACCCTCACAGTTCACAGAGTGAACGAGGGATAGCAGTGCATCCCAAACTATCGATACATAATAGAAACAGCTGTTGGTCCCACCAGCTCCCTCATTTAGAAAAGGAAGAAAATATATGAATTTGGGATAATGCACTGGCACACCTGATTGTTTTAATTTAGCCTTTGAATCTTTACACAGTAAGAGTACATATTTTGGAAATTTTACAGATGCTTGAACTAATAATTAATGTAATAGTCTGCCTTTTTCAAGAAGCATTTTAACTGATCATCTAATGTCACATTTTAAAGTACATGCATCCTTTTAACTTTTAAAAGATGCCATCTTCATTTAATTTTTGGTTTGCCAGTTTCTCAAAGTGATTTTCTAAAACTGATGCTGTAGTTGATAAATGAAGTCTTTATAGGAAACTGAGCAAAACAGAGAAACAGCACAAATTTTTCTTCAGTGCATCCTTTTGTGTGCTGCGTTTTTCTAATTCCCAGCCAGGAGAGTAAACAATAAAAAAAAAAAAAAAACTAACTCATACTAAGTTGTTTGGGATATGATAGGTTAATTCTCAGAGAAACATAACTATTTAAAAGAGGCAAAGCTGAGCTAATTCTTAAGGTGAAGGAATAAAAAGACAAGTAACTGTCCATTCTACTCATGCATCATCCCACTTAATTGTATAACTAGCCCACTATGGAAAAGATTTTACCCAACTTGAAGGCTTTCAATCAATGTAGCCCACTGGATACATATGATACTCTTCAGCTGAGTAACTTAAGTCTTTCTTAATGTATAGATTTTATGTGCTTTACAAGTAGGTTTTAAGAATACAGTATTGGAAAAAAAATACAGTATTTATCAGAATACAGACAGAAAATCTTCAGGAAAAGCTAGTATCCTGTGTCGTTGATTCTAAGAACAACCTCACATTTCTTTACATCTTAACGTTTTTGAAACAGCTCCTCTGCCAGCCAGGTGGCAGCTGTTGACACCTTTGGTAAGATCAAGAGCCGTCCATCATCAAAACATCTTAGATCTGACTACATTCCATGAAATACAGTATTTCACGCTAGTCTGGCTTTGAGGAACATCTGTTACACCTTTATCTTAAAATGGTCCTGCTTAGATGTAAAGAACAGACTTATGGACAAGGGCGGGGAGAGGAAGGAGAGGGAGAGGTGAATGGAGGGAGTAGCATGCAAGCATATACACTACCATACGTAAAACAGATAGCCAACGGGAATTTGCTGTATGACCCAGGGAGCTCAAAACGGCCTTGAGTTGTTACACCCCACTGAAACAACCTAGAGGGGCGGGGCGGGGTGGGGAGGTGGGAGGGAG
>NW_011494839.1:3477992-3500532 GCF_000754665.1 Bison bison bison | reverse complement strand
ATGGCTAACTCACGCTGATGTGTGGCAGAAATCAAACCATATTGTAAAGCAATCATGAATTAAAAATAAATAAATATAATTTTTAAAAATTAAAAAAAGAGAAAATGATAAAGTCATAACATAAGAAAAAATGGTCCTGCTCACAATCACATCTTTACAAAGTGCCCAGCCAATGTTATATACGTTAAGTCTTGTGAAACACATAAAGTGTTAGTCACTCAGTCGGGTCCGATTCTTTGTGACCCCATAGACTATAGCCCACCAGGCTCCTGTGTCCTGGGATTTCCTAGGCAAGAATACTGGAGTGGACTGCCATTTCTTCCTACAGGGGATCTTCCCGACCCAGGGTTCAAACCCAGGTCTCTTACATTGGTAGGCAGATTGTTTACCATCTGAACCACAGGCAAGACCAAAACACACAAAAATATAATTGATTGAATTAAATAGCTAGTTGATTTGTTAGGGAAAAAAAATCCACTAATGTAATGTAGTTCTACTGACTGTATAAGGAACATACGGACCTTACACTGGATGTATTGAGGTATTTACCTCTGTGGCCTGCTGCATAAGCAAGATTTAAGCAAGATTTCATTTACTGGTGATTTTGAACCTAGAAACAGGGCAGTGAGCCAAGGGACTCCCTCATCTCCAGCTTCAGCAAAGGGACAAGTGACTTTCTTTCTCCAGCTGAGAAGCACTGCCCTAGGGGCCAAGTGTGTCTGGTGGGGTGTGTCTTGTCACTATGGTGTGTTAAGGTGGTAAAAATATTGAGAACCACTGAAGAGTATAATCAGCATAATTCAAAACAAGTTGGGGCGGAGGGAGACCACCTTTTCATAATTTTCTCAAATAGCCCCAAGGATATTTATCCACAAACACGATTAGAACTCAAGTTGTTTATTGCCTGTTGACACACCAGAAAACTGCTATTGCATTTCATAGTCATTATTCTCAGTGCCTGAAATCTAACTTTTTCAATGAATATGTGAGGAATAAATGAATGAATCAATGAGTGAATGAACAGTGTTCCCAAATCAGGTAAGTTGTAAGAACAAACATCCTAATGTGATGTTGCAAAGCTCACAACAGCAACAACAAAATAAACTCTTAAAATGTTAAGCGAAAGTACTCTATCATGTTCTTTGGTATTATAAGATTTTTTTTTCTTTGGTAATGGAATTATTTAGGATTGATGGCTTTGCAGTTAAAGTACACTTTTAAATCAGAAATTAACTTTTAATATATGACTTGGTGATGATAATACTGAGGTATGTAAAGTGTAGTTGCCTCCTTATAGGCAATATACTTGATTAATTTTGAACAATTTAACAGTGAAAGATTAATTAAGAATTTCATCCAGTACAGGCCATCTTTCTTTTCCAATTACATTCCTTTAGAGCCATGATAACTGTTTCAATAATTGTACTGAAAATGCTAGAAAGTATCAAGATAATACAGTGATTCAGCGAGAACAATAAAATCCAGGCACTTTGATGTCTGGAGCACTTAACACTGTGGTGTATATAAGCCTTCTGAACTCCAAAGGGTTATTATAACCCAGGAGGTCTAAAGTCAGCCTTAATGTTTTAGTTATATAAGAACTGCTTATTATTAAATACCTATTTGAAAATACTTTGCTAGAAGAAGAAAACAGTATTAAGAATTTCTCTAGTCAGATGCTAGCAGATTTCCAGCTTATGGTAATATTTTCTTGGGTGATATATTCAGTAGAATTATCTTTGAAACAAAAGTATATCTTATACATCTGTAAACTTGACCCTAATCAAGGAAATTGTAGAGTGCAAAGGTGAGGCTAGAGTTCATGGTAAACTTGACTATGAGACTCTGAGTACAGTGTACCAATAATAAGTACTAAGGAAAAAAATGTAATTTAGGGGCTCTTTCATACTTTTAAGCTAGGAAGACAGTTATTGTACAAATACTTATTCTTCTCATATACTAATTTCCCATATATTTCCCATAGACTAATGTACTAAATTATTAGTCATTTAACTGTGTAACTTTCAAGCTTTTTAACTTTGGTCATTACGATTCTAACAAAATAGAAACAGTTGTAAAAAGTTTAGCAATTCTGAAAGCTTCTTTCCTGTATTTGGTTTCTGATAAACATGTTGCAGCATGAATCTTGGATTCTTCAGGACAAGGGAAAAAAGTACTTGTCCTAAATAACAGCTCCAGTATTCTTATCGGGGCTCCCTAGGTGGCGCCATCGTAAAGAACCCACCTGCCAATGCAGGAGATGCAGGAGTTGTGGGTTCAATCTCGGGTTGGGAAGATCCCCTGGAGAAGGAAATGGCTACCCACTCCAGTATTCTTGCCTGAGAAATCCCATGGACAGAGGAGTCTGAGTCTGGCAGGCTATAGTCCATGGGGATGCAAAGAGTCAGACACAACTGAGTGTCTAAGCATGCCCACGTACGATTCTCATCAACCGATTTAATCCCGTCCATTTCATCCTGTGTTAAAAATACTATATGCATGCTAAGTCTCTTCAGTCGCGTCCGACTCTGTGCAACCCCATGGACTGTAGCCCGCCAGGCTCCTCTGTCCATGGGATTCTCCAGGCAAGAATACCAGAATGGGTTGCCATGCCCTCCTCCAGGGGACCTTCCTGAACCAGGGATCGAACCCGTGTCATTTATGTCTCCTGCATTGGCAGACAGGTTCTTTACCACTAGCACCACCTGCAAAGCCAAAAATATTATAGTAACCCCGATAAACAACAATCTTGCTTGATAGAGAGGCTTTCCATCACTACCACCAGGAATAGGCTTTCAAGGAAGACCTGGGTTGCACCTGTCTTAGCTATTCACATTACAGGTGTTCACCTTTGAATCGCATCTCTATTAAAGTAGTGCAGTAACAGTAATGCCTCATTGGCACATAGGAAGTTCCCTAGAAATGAGAGCAAAGATTATTATCAGAAAAATGCTTTCTTAAAACAAAGTATTTAGATCACTATCAAAAGTGGAATTGAACAATATGTCTATTTAATGTCATTGAGTGGTTCATAGGATCAGAATTTGCATTAGAAACCCTGAATAATTCTGTTTTAAACAGAATGCATTAGTATGCACTTAGAATCTACACCTGAATAACTCAAAATGCATATGCTGTGCAACATATGTGTTGTAGCAAACAAGCCTTCAAGAGAGAAAATGAAAGCCTCAGAGTTTTACTAAGATAATGCTTTCATCCTTAATGGAGTTCATCTTCATTTAGTTTTGAGCGTCCCTAGAGGCCAACAAAATGAATATCCGAGCCAACATTATTTCCCAAATTCCAGAGTCTATTATCTGTTCCAACATATTTGTCTGATTCAAGTCCACGTTCCCCTGATAACTGACTAGTCAATCAGCTTTCTGATGTCACCTCCAGGTGAAAGTTTTTTTTCTAGGCAAACATATAATCCAGGGGCATATATTTGGGACTGAAGAGGAACCTCTTCCTCTCTTTTGAGCCAACAGAGACCTCACCAACCCAATCAGACTAGTCAGTCAGTTCAGTCGCTCAGGTCCAGTTCTTTGCGACCCCATGAACTGCAGCACGCCAGGCTTCCCTGTCCATCACCAACTCCGGGAGCTTGCTCAAACTCATATCAGACTAGAAAACCTGGTTAAAATCTTAATAGATTCTACTGCAAACATGACTTGCAATCACTGGGAATGGAATTCAGCTGTGATTCAAAATGGACAGCCTCTCCTGGACTGTTCTTTGCTGGAGGGTCAATTATTCCCAAGATATACTGGTAAACAATTTCACCAAAACATTAACATTTTATTAACTTTGTTTTTTTCCCCCATTTTTCTTGGCCTCTAACTTGTTTTCCTAAAGACTTGAAAGTCCAAAATCAATTGTAAACTTGACCCATGATAAACTCTGGACTTTTGAAGAAGGTCTTATTGGTAAATAGTTACCAATAGGAGACTGGATGTGTCTATTTTTCATAATTCACTATCACAGAATAATCAGAAAGAAAGAGATATACTCTGGGTACATGAGCAATGAGGGGAGGAAGAGTGGTAGAGGGGAACTACACTGGGAATCAGAAGTGCTAGTGGAGAAGGCAATGGCACCCCACTCCAGTACTCTTGCCTGGAAAATCCCATGGACGGAGCAGCCTGGTAGGCTGCAGTCTATGGGGTCGCTCAGAGTCAGACACGACTGAGCGACTTCACTTTCACTTTTCACTTTCATGCATTGGAGAAGGAAATGGCATCCCACTCCAGTATTCTTGCCTGGAGAATCCCAGGGACAGGGGAGCCTGGTGGGCTGCCGTCTATGGGGTCACACAGAGTCGGACACGACTAAAGCGACTTAGCAGCAGCAGCAGCAGTGATATGATTCTGTTTTTGTTTTTGACCAGACTGTATGTGGGTTACAGTCTGTTAGTTCCCTGACAAGGAATTGAACCCATACCCCTTGCATGGGCAGTGCAGAGTCTTAACCACTAGACCACCAGGGAAGTCCCTGAAAAAGTGAAAGTGAGTAAGTGTTAGTCTAGTCGCTCAGTCGTGTCTGACTCTTTGCAACCCCATGGACCATAGCCCCCCGGGCTCCTCCGTTTACAGAATTTTTCAGGCAAGAATACCGGAGTGGGTAGCCATTCCCTTCTCAAGGAGATCTTCCCAACCCAAGGATCAAACCAGGGTCTCCCGAATTGCAAGCAGATTCTTTACCATCTGAGCCACCAGGGAAGCCCAGAGACATAATTCTAATCCAGGCAAGACTGCTGTCATTTCCCACTATCCAAACACACAGTGGCCTCTGGGAATACTGGCCATGAGCAGAAAGAGGCAAAGGCAACACTTTTTCCTTCCTTATCTGACTGTCAGTCTCGACACCAATCATTGAGTAAAAAAGTGTTGGACAACAGAGTACAAATCTTATCTAGGCTAAACTTTGAGTCTCGAGTGTAAACGTGGCCTAATGTATATATTTTGTTTAACATTACAAAAGATTTGAATGAAATTTTAGCTGTATTCTCTTAAATATACTGACCTTGGCGGGTCTATGACATCGTCTTCTGCTCTCTCGTTGGCCCCTGTTGCTGCTACTGGTTTACCCTACTCATCAGCAAGCCACCCTTCTCCCATTCTCACGACTAGCCAATATCCCACCAACTCTTCTTTGGTGCTCTGGGAAACTTACTTAGCACGATATTGTTGTACATGGAATCTTTAAGGAAAGATGTCTCTCAGGACAAACCACAAAGGCACGAATAAAACATTTTTAAAATGTGTAAAGTCAGTGCCGGAATTACTAGATACCCTGGACCTTCCCACTTGCTGCTTTATACTGTTTGTGATACCCTCTCATTTAACCATTTCAAACCCAATACTGAAAAGTTTTCAGCAGGTAACTGCAGAGATGAAAATAATAAAATTAGAAGACACATGAAAAATTCCCAGAATAGATAATAAAAGTAAAACTAAGAGCAAAATGTGTGAGTTTAGAAGGGCTGTTATGTGGCACATAGTAGGAACTCAAAAAATTTCATGAATGGCTCAGTCAGTGGTTTAGTTACAGATGTATAAATACAAAGGAGTCTGCAAAATACATATTTTTATATATTTATTTGGATTATGTTTATATAAATATATATAATATGAACATATAGAGGCATAAAGCACCTTATAAAAATAGACAAAATATCTTACCTTCAAATTAACTTAATATTAAACATTATATAAAATCTTCAAGCAACCTAATTATTAAAAGGAAATACCTACTTTGTAGCAGTTTAAAATGGGAACTCTCCCTAAAGAGCTTAAAGAATAAAACTACACATATCTTTTCCAACTTAAAAATACCATGTCTACCAGCATAACAAACTGCACATCTAGAAAAAAGCACAGTGCACATTGTCCCTTTCCCTTTCATATGTTTAGAAGAGGGAGGGAAGGTATAGACCTGGGAGGAGGGATGGAGCAAAAGTTCCATTTTTCAAATCTTTGAAAATGTAATCCACCAGAAGACAAAGCTAGAGGAAACTTTAGTTCCAGCAATACTCGTAATATTCTCTCTCAGAACAGACACAGATCCGCTACAACCTCTTGAACAGCAGAATCAGCTGCAAACCAGTTCTCTTGTTTTTAGACACTACACGGCTGAGTGGAAACGATTTCCCAACTGCATTCTAAGCCCACTGGTGTCTGTCTGCATCTGCAGCCCCACCGTCCTGGGACCAGGCACTGGAGGTCAGCTCATCCCCTCCCCCGCTCTCTGGGAAGGGCCATGGTGGCACCACAACAGGTGTGGCATCAGGAAAGGCTGTCTGCTCAGCGTGGATCTTATCATCTGTCTCCTTCTGGAAGGAGCCCCTGCCTTAGAGAAGGAAGCCAAGGTGTGTGAAAAGCACCCTGGGCCATATATCCCCTGACCATTTTAATCTTATCTACCACTTAGCTTTTAGTTAATTCTTGGGAAAGCTAGCTAAGGAGGGTATTTGCTGTTCAGGAAGGCGGAGATACTAGAGACATTGTTGTGAGAGTTATTTTAAATTGCCAGCATTCTTTTTTTTTTTTTTGGCCAAGCTGTGCAGCATGTGGGAAATGCAGTTCCCTGACCAGGGATCAAACCTTTGCCCTCTGTATTGGAAACACAAAGAGTTTTAACCACTGGACCACCAGGGAAGTCACTCCAGTATTCTTACACTATGCCTTCCTTCTAGAAAACCATGTAGAATTTGATTTGAATCTTTCAAATAAGCCTTGCTCAGAAAGCCATCTACTCAGTCATCAAACCAACAATAATGAAAGAAGTGAAAGTGTTAGTTGCTCAGTCGTGCCTGCACTTTAAACTCATTGGTGTCTGTCTGTATCTGCAGCCCAACCGCCCTGGGATCAAGCACTGCAGGTCAGCCCATCCCCTTCACTCTCTGGGAATGGGCCATGGTGGCACCACAACCAGGTGTGGCATCAGGAAAGGAAAGGCTTAAAGACCCATCAACTGCAGCCCACCAAGCTCCTCTGTCCATGGAATTGTCCAGGCAAGAATACTGGAGTGGGTTGCCATTTCCTTCTCCAGGGGCTCTTCCTGACTCAGGTATCCAACCTGGGCCTCCTGCACTACAGGCAGATTCTTTACCATCTGAGCCACCAGGGAAGCTTAAAACAACAATGCTAACTGCAGTTTACAATCTGCAGTGCAGTATGTGCTAATAGTCTTATTATAGCACTTTCAATAATGCAGATTGAAAATTATTTCTGTCTTGATATGTCTCATTTTCATGAATACTTTGAAAAAGGATTTTATGGCCATCCTCACTTTTTCTCTTCTGTACTATTATTACTCTTCACATCCCACGATTCTTTGAAGGATGAAAAGAGATTAAGTTGAGAACTTCACAGAATACTGAGCAGGGCCCCAGCAGACGTTGATACTCAGGAAATCGCAGCAGCAGGAATAGTAGTAACATTTGGAGTTAGGAGCTCCAAATGTTAGCTAGGAGCTCCTAGCCTGGCCTTTCTTCTGCAATTAAGAATCTTCTTGAATTCATACCCCGGAACTCTACAAAAAGGAATCCAATTTGTATGTACAATAATAGTACTTTCACAGGCAAAAATATAGATACATCAGCAATCCTTTTTAAAAACACTTCTCTGGAACTAGCCATTTTCGGCAGCACTTAGGATCTGGAACTCAGAACGGGGAATAATCTGGCCTGTCCAAGGGCAATTTTTCTACCAGTAAGTCAATGGTAGAATCATTATGTCACTTTAAAAGCAGGAAGATAAATACAGAGTCATGATTTTGTAATTCAGTATACATTATCACTGCTTGATTATGCGTTTTGAATTTGCATTTTGACAGGACTTTGTTTTGTTCATGGTTGTAGCTTCAGTTTTAGACACATGGTAGCCAATCAAGATATACTGGTTGAATCAATGCTTGAATTGTTGTAAAAGTAGATAAATTTCTCCTCCTAATGTACATATTTACAATTCAAGCATTGATTCAACCAGTATATCTTGATTGGCTACCGTGTGTGTATATATATATACACACACACATATATAAGTATACATCTTTATAATACTGAAATTTTCTTAAACACTGTGAAGCCAAGAGAGAATCATCACAGAGAAAAGAAAGTTCAGTACAAGAGTACACTTTGGTTGAACATCCATATACACACATGGGAAAAGAAAGATACTAGCAGATTCTCCAGCAGTTTGCTCGTATCACTGCCTGACGATATCTCTACATGGATCTTCTCTCCTGAAAGGTTAAGTTCCGTGAGGATATTTATTCAACTTAACCATATCAGAGAAATTCAGTAAAGTAGGTAGGTGAATGGATAAAATAGAGAGCTAATTAATAAATTAATGAATAAGTAGCACCATCAAACAAAAGTTGTCAGTGTGTTGTATGAGACTAATCAAATGATCCTTTCAGGACCCAAAGTTATACAGTTGAAGAGCAAGGTTAGGTTCAAATTAATCACACTGATACCAAGAAGCTTAACTGCATGCCAGAACAAAGTACACTATCAGAAAAAATGTGACACCCCCAAATAAAATCCTCAATGTCCAGCACACAAAAGAACTATTAGGCAAACAAAGAAGTAGGAAAATACAGATAAAAAGTCAATCAATAAGAGTTGCCACAAAAACATGAACGAGAATAAAAATTGGTAGATGACATACCATACTCGCTCAGAACATCAGGTAAAACATGAACTTCAAAAGAAATGGGAGGTTTAAAATATAAATTTTAGAGATGAAAAATAAAATATCTGAAATGAAACTATACTGGACAAGATCAACAGCAAATTTTATTAGATACTGTAGAAGAAAAGATCAACTTGAAGAAATAGCAACAGAAAGTATCCAAAAGGAAGAAAAAAAGTTATAAAAGAAATAAAACAGTTGTGATGACCTGTTGGACAGGAAAAAGCAGTCTAAACATGTAATTCATTGGAATTCCAAAAGGATAAGAAAGAGAGATGCAAACAAAAGAATTTTCAAGGGATAATGGCTTCATTTTTTCCCCAAATTCAATCAAAATTATGAACTCAGAGACCCTCTCTTCTTACATTATGCCATTTCATAGAAATTGCATATTGGATATATAACAGTTCTGCAACACAATTTAAAAATAATTATGTGGCACCCACCATAAGATCCTGAATCTGGGAAAGACTGAAGGCAGGAGGAGAAGGGGACGACAGAGGATGAGATGGTTGGATGGAATCACTGACTCAATGGACATGAGTTTGAGTGAACTCTGTGAGTTGGTGATGGACAGGGAAGCCTGGCATCCTGCAGCCCAAGGGGTCACAGTCAGACACGACTGAGTGACTGAACTGAACTGAACTACCAGATGCTAGACCTGTTCTAACAGCTTCACAGGGAGTAACCCACATACTCCTCACAACCTGGCGAAGAATGAGCTATAGCTATCCTTGATTTATAGATAAGGATACACTGATTCTCAGAAATATCAGCTATTGTGCTCAACATGGCTCAACTCTTTTTTTTTTTCATTTTTATTTTGTATTGGGGTATAGCTGATTAACAAATAATGTTGTGACAGTTTCAGGTGAATAGCAAAAGGACTCAGCCATATATATACTGTATCCATTGTCCGCCAAACTCCTTCCCATTTAGGCTGCCACATAACATTGAGCAGAGTTCCACGTGAACACAGCCCAATTCTTAAGTGGATCCATAACTCAAACCCATGAGATCTGGCTTCAATATCTAAGCTTCTAACCACTATTCTATGTGGCCTCTGTTACATCTGCAAAAGGGACAGACGTTAACATGTTAAGACTCAAACTTGAGCCAAACGTGCCCATTTTTATGCTAAACGTGGTTTTAAAACACTTCAATTGTAGTTTTTATAACTAACATCAATTTATGCTTTATCATTCAAGATCCAGAATTATATCCATAAATGTGTACAAATTCATACACAAACTGGCAAAAAGACCATGAACACATTAGCACTGAAATTGGTGTGACCTGCCATTTAGTCATGGACTCTATCGGCAGAAAACCTGCCTGTCTGGAAGAGTGAGAACCTGTGATTTTCTGAAGTCATATTTAACAAGAAAACCAAGAGCTTCCAAATACCAGAGTTGTCAGCAACTTGACTCCCTCTGGTCAGAATCGGAGGGTTCTTGCTGATACGTGTAGCCCCTGCTTGTCCTTTGTCACATGTGTGCTTCTCCTGCAAACTGTCAGTGACTTGTCAGAATTGATCAGGAAGTCTAAGGTCATTCCTCAGTGACAGACAGATGCAGACACGATAGCGTCCCACTTCTGGTTCTGTGTCACATACCGTATGAAAACAGATGCCCCCATCACTCTGCTCTCAGGACAAATAGCTGCAAGTGGTGATGATGAGATTTTTAAAGGTTTAAAAAAAACACCAGGACAAACTCAACATTTTAGCATATTTTCAACAAATATTTACCCCAGTGATATAAAGAACAGGGATGCCGTTTAGAAAGATCCATTCCCCTTATGTCTGAAAAGAGCTGGCATACTCCTTATTTGGGAATGCAAAGCATGAAACAACCAAATGTAGGAATAAGGAAAGAGGGGACCTGGGTAAAAGATGGGAGACCTTGATATCTCTCAAGGCCTTGAACTCATGAATTACAGACCAGAATTCTAGAAGGACTTTTGTACATATCTACCATGAAATTTGGTAGGAATGAAGATTTGTGTTCCTCTTCAAAGACCATTGTTTTAAAAGACCCACTTTTTTTTTTTTTAATTCATACTTAGATTGTCCTTTCTGGAAGAGAAAAATGCTGGAAACTTTTTGACGATCTTTTCAACGTCTGATTCCATGGAAATATACTGAGACGACAACAGCAATCTTTACTGAGGAACAGATAGGAAATCACTAACTGTGAGCATGGTTATAAACTATACACTTTATCACTGAAAAAAAAAGGGGACAAAAAAGGACACCCTTTGGGTAATTTGCATGAATTAGTCAACAACACCTATGCTACCCTCTCTTTAGGCTTCCTAACACACCTTTTCTCATTTCCTCGTTGCCCCTGACTTCTCTCAGTGTCATCCTTGCTGGTCACTTTTTAAATGAAAATTTATTTGGCTGTGCCAGGGTTTACAGATCTATTTTCCTGACCAGGGATCAAACCCAGGCTCCCCGCATTGGGAGTGTGGAGTCTTAACCACTGGAACACCAGGGAAGTCACCCTTGCTGGTCACTGTATTCACTCAGAGATTTACCACAAAATGTAGAGAAGATCCTGCCACAGTCCAGGATCCCACGTCCACTTTTCCATAATGCAGCCATCATGTTCAGTCTAGGTCTGTGCTTAGCCAATGGCTGTTTGGGGTGGGAAAGTTCAGAGGAGCTTCCTATGGGCTGAGTAGTCAATTCCAGGCATGCAAGAACACATGCAGCGTGGCGGATGCAGGCTGAGGGCCACCCCTTGTATCTCTGTCTCAAATATATCACAGGTGAGTTTTCCTTGGGGTAACTGGGACGGAGACTATGAGAGATTCCCTAAAGCACCTAGCTAACCTTCCAGTGGTGAGGCAGTGAGGGCAGGGTTACTCTTTCAAGGTCATCTCAGGTCCATCTGTCATACTACTACAGTCATGACTTAAACTGTCACGGGATGCAGTGCCTTCTAAAGTCCTAAATTGGTGCTGCATAACTTTGAGGTCACTAGGGCAAGCTTTTCAAGGAACTGTGACTCATGACAAATGGTTTTGGTAAGTTTTAGGCAACTGTTTCTGCTATTGTTCAGTCATGAAGTCATGTCTGACTCTTTTGCAACCCCATGGACTAGCCCACCAGGCTCCTGTGTCCATGGGACTTTCCAGGCAAGAATACTGGAATGGGTTGCCATTTCCTTCTCCAGGGAATCTCCCTGGAGATCAAACCTGCATCCCCTGTATTGGCAGGTGGGTTCTTTACCACTGAGTCACCAGGGAAGCCCTTTAGGACAACTATAAGTACTAAAATGATCATACCCATCACTCAAAAAATTAGATGAAATGAAATTTAGAAGAATAAAAATTTGGAGAGAGCTTATGAATGTCATAAGGGTGAGTAACCAACATTTAGGACACTTGAGATGATCCCGCGACTCACATTGTTTGTAAAATATCCTCCTCCCCTTCCCAGCCTCAAATATTAACCCCTTAAAATATACTAAATGGTTCATTCTATAATTTTCATTATTAAGACCCCATAAAGCAAAGCACAAACTAACCTCCTCCTTAAAGCACGTATGTGAGAAATCATCAGTGCAGCTCACTCACATATTGTTAAGCTATAGAACTGTCTGTCAAGATATTAACAGTGCTGATTTCTAAAATGAGGTCTAGAATTTTAAAAGTCAAACTGAGCTGATCAGCCAGGACAGATTGCTGCTTGTCTAAGTGACTTAAGTTTGTGACAGAGCTACAAGCTGCCTTTGGGTTCACAAGTCCTTCAAAACCAAAGATCCATGCTAATGGAAACCTTTTCAGCAGAAAGCACCCAACAATCAGAGTTAAAGTTTTATTTATTGGCTTTGACCACCTACTTCTGTTATCAACCATAAGGGCCCATACACTTCATCAACCCCTAACAATAGCCGCAAGCTTGGACAATCTGTCTTGCGTCTTCATTGGGTAACACTTCAATGGCACAGGCCGGATTAAAGAGCAGCCCACGCATAAAATGGACACTCATTAAAATAAACTTTCTCAAAGGAGGGAAACTTCAGTTCCAATTGAACTCGACTGTTTTTATTTCAAAGATGAAAGGCCCATTACCCAGTCATACATTCATGTGCTCTTGGCCTAAGTGCGTTTTATTTGACGACTTTAACTTTGGGTCCCTTCCCATGTCTTTTTGAAGGCTTTAGTAACATAATAGGAATTCAGCCCTTATTGAGCCTGATTGGAACATAGTATCTGTGAACCTCCTAATAATACTTCAGACCTTTATGGTTTAATTTGCAATGGTGTCCCTTTTGTCTGTCTTACTGGCCTTTAATCTAAAGCGCAATACACCCACTTCACATTTATTTGCAGAAAAGCATTGAATACCTAAGGATTTTTTAATGTGCCCATTAGAAATAGTGATTTTTAAAAGCACACAGGTATGGTTATTTACATAACAGGATGCAAAGGTGAATGAATAGAAAGATGATGTCAAAGATGGTTGCGGCTGATTGTTTACATGAAAACTGACTAATAGCTTTGAGCCTGAAAACTTCACCTTGAACTTATTATGAGTCTATTTTCAGTAAAAGAAACAATGCAATAAAATGAAAAAAGTCAAGAGATGGGAAAATCTCTGTTATGTGAAAATATCAGCCATCCTATAAAAGAGTAATATAGCTGGTATTAGCTGAAGCAAATAATATTCTCAAAGCTTTAATTTTATATGAATGACCATTAAGTGAAATGAACCACAGTCATGGTTACTTAGATACACAGAATATTCAGAGAAAATGTTAATGCTCAAAGCAATGCAAAAACATCCACACAGTGGTTGTACACACATGCCATCAAAGGAAATTAAGCTCTTTAAAATTGGTTGTGTGTCATTATTTTACACAATTTTAAGTCATCCATCTTTGTCTGAGGCCAGAATGTAATTCATGTGCATATTTTAAAAGATGTATTAGTTAAAAAATATAAATCTCTTTGATAAAAAAATTCTCTTAAATTATGTAATTAACAAAACTATACATGGATGAATTTCAAATTTTATCACAATTAATAACTAACATAATGGTCTCTGTGACATGGAAGTGTTATATATATTTTCTCAACACATTTTTTCAGCAGTTTACTAAAGGGCTGTCAATTATATTTTGAATTTAATCTATTTGTAAATCACTTCCAAATAGGTATTTTCCTTTATGCAAAAATGTACTGAGAATGAAATGTATAATAAAATGTTATTATCTGAACCAAAAATTATTAAAAAGAAAACAAAATTAAAATCTAAAATAGTACAAAGTCACACACACATAATCACAAATGACAAATGACAGGAAAATACATGACTCTTACTTAGTTCTTTACCTGCAATATTTCTTGCATGTTTCTTTTGTGGGTGTGTTCTCTTTTAATAGAGAATGCATGAAAACTTCCACATGAATTTTAACTAGCAAACAATGAAACAAAACCTACCTTCACTGAAATCACAAACAACCCTGTCTTTCACCAAGTGACTCTGCAAGTTCAAGTACAAGATACACATCTGCTCTGGTTGCTAGAAAGCTCTAAGTGAATTCTCTAGGATCCCATAGATATAGTGTTTCTCCACTCCTTTTTTAAAACACCTTAGTTTCTATACTTTATTTTATATGGTTTTGGTCTTACTACATCGCTCCTATCATCAAAAGCAAAGAAACAGTATTAAAATAAGCAACAAGCTCTCGGGGAAATAACATAATGGGGGTATGCCTTGCTTTAAACAAAAGCAAAATAGGTCTGTCTTGCTTTAAACAAAACCAGCATATAAGTGAAGGTGAAGGACGATGAAAAGATTCATATTTGTAACACGTGGCACTCGCAATAGGAATTTTTCAGTAGCGGACTCTCATTGAAATTTGCAGTTTTAAAAATATATGTAACTTGCTGTGTGTATGGCTGAGTCACTTTGCTGCGCACCTGGAACTATCACAACCTTGCTTACCAGCTATGTGCCAATAAAAAATAAAAAGCTAAAAAATATATGCTACTTACAACTGTCCTTGAGTATCTCCAATATACAAAATATTTCATATTTATATTGATACTATATTATTTCCTGTATAATACAACATTAAGTATTAAGAATCATTAAGTATTATTTTTTTGCATTTACTGTACTGTTCAAATAAGTCCAACAAATCTGGATTGCTCCACTAAAGAATGCTAATTCATAAAAACAATTATTGTTAATTAGAAGATGTTCTTGCCTAAGAAGGTTAACTTATGAAACTTGCGTTCAGTATAAACCATTTATAATTTTAAAAAATAACATGAGGGCTTCCCTGGTGGTCCAGTGGTTAAGACGTTGTGCTTCCACTGCAGGGGATGTGCATTGATTCTTGGTTGGGAAAGTTTCACATGTACTGAGTTGTGGCCAAAGGAAAAAAAACTTTTTTTTAAATAACATAATGGGGGTATGCAATGCTTTCAATTTCCGAAGAGTCATGAAAGTTCAGAAACTATGATTAATTTCTTACTGAATGAGGTTGGTCCAAGCTGCCACATAGCTTCCTACAGCTTTAAGACCACTCTTAAGTTCTACTTTTCTGGTTGTGAAGTTCTTTTTTCAGCTCAAGCAGCATTACAGACTTCCCTGTAACTCAAACAGTAAAGAATTTGCCTGCGACGCAGGAGACCAGGGTTCAATCCCTGGGTTGGGAAGTTTCTCTGGAGAATGGAATGGCAGTCCACTCCAGTATTCTTGTCTAGAGAATTCCATGGACAGAGAAATCTGGTGGGCTACAGTCCATGGGGTCGCAAAGAGTCAGACACGACTGAGCGACTAACACACACGCACAAGCAGCATAGAGAGTGATAAACACAATGCAAAACTGCATGATGGAACCTATGGCCTCTGTAGACCATCCTTATAAACAGGAAGAAGAGCAGCCAAACCTGGTACAGTATGTGCCAGACCTTGTATGGCAGCTCATTGGAAAAGTTACTCCCAATCATGTACAGTGTTGAAAATATTAACCACAAAGAATCATTACTAATACAAAGGAATTTTACTTTCATTTCAATACGTCATATAAATGTGGAACAATTTTTAACAAGCTATAATGGGCTTCCCTTGCAGATCAGCTGGTAAAGAATCCACCTGCAATACGGGAGACCTGGGTTCAATCCCTGGATTGGGAAGATCCCCTGGAGAAGGGAAAGGCTCCCCACTCCAGTATTCTGGCCTGAAGAATTCCATGGACTGTATAGTCCATGGGGTCACAAAGAGTTGGACACGACTGAGAGACTTTCACTTCACTTAGATGATAAATAGCTTTTAAAGTTTGGACATACCGTTATCTACTAAAGAAGATCTAATGTAATTTAAATGCTCATTTGTGCGGAAATTGTCATGTGTCACAAATGAGAGGAGACAGCAGATTTCCCCTCACGTTTATATACCTGCTAATATTTGGGATGTTTGCAAGTCTTCATTTTTATGATGTCATCTTCTGACGTTCTTCTAGGAAAACAGGGATACTGAAGCAGAAGATTTAAGAACAGCAAACATGATTTAAAGAATGTCTAGTCTAGAGTGTTTTGGGGAGGGGCGGGGGGACTTAATTTTTTTTTTTTTTGCCTTCTTTTTCTTTTTGCCTTAATCCTCTCATTTGGTTTAGAGAAACATAAGGCCCTGTTCACTTCATTTAAGCCTCACAATGACTGGAAGCCTGATCAATCTGTCTTGTGTCGTCTTAGGGTGAAACTGCAATTGAGCGGAAGCAACAGATGAACAAAGGCCACATTCAAATCTGTAGCTCATTAAAATAACGTTAAAATAGAGTAAAACCCCAATTGTCAGTGAATTGTAACTGGGTTTTTTTTCCTGCTAAATACATTTGATTAATAAACTGTACAACCATTAGCCCTGAATCAGTGGTCTTTAAAATAACTTTAAATACATGCCTTGTTCTTTTAAAAAATTTGAACATTTTGAAAAACACGTTGAAAATAGGCTTTCAGGAAAGCGCCAAAAATAAGATAACATCATAGCATACCAAAGGCATACGCTGTCAAGATATCATTCTCGAAGATTCTATGCAATTTGTGAAGGAATCATCAATTGAACGGTTCTAGCTCTTAATTCCCATGACTCTATAATGATACATCATAAGGGGTGTTTCTATACACAAATGCACAAATTGATCTTCTCAGCAATAATCTGCTATCCAAATGTCCTGTAAGTAAACTTTAGAACTTTTGTGAGTTTTACGTAACCCAGACATTCAGTAGAGGCGTACCTAAGGAAACATTATCTCTGGAGATCTGTTTTCAATTTGATCCTGTGGAGTCTGGCTTGTACCTAATCCAGGACTGGGATGTTTATAACACATTTGATAAGGGACAGTCAGGGTTTGAGAAGGCCAAATTAGAGTTGGGAACGCATGCGTCCATTCTTATGTACGTCTGATGGGTTTTTGATAAATGGCATTTTCACATGTCCTAGAAACTGCTTAGGCAATCTGGAGATACTAAAATTTTAAAAAGGCATACTCTTCAACCTAAAAAACCTCACCTCTGGGAAAGTCTAGCCCATAGAAATAAAAGCACCAATATGAAATAAGATGTAAAGATATTTAGTACAAAGTACAAAGATATTTAGTACAAAATTGTTTCTTCAGGAAAAGAGAAAGGGGAAAAAAAAGAGCTGAAACAAAGTAGAAAAACTATAGATCATGCCTCCTAGGTAGTATTACATACCTTTAAAAGAATGTGCTAGTTATACCAGTTGGCCAGGAAATTTTTCTATGATGTTACTCTTGAGTGAAAAGATGAAGAGAATATATTTTTAAAATAACTAACATGAACAAACTCCCTATTCATGCTGTGTGCACACCTGCAAATTCGTTCCAATTATATTCTCTTAGAGCAACATTTGAAGGGCTGTGTCACTTCATATAGGTATGGAAGGGTTCTGGAGGTAGAGGGGACAGGTAGGAGATATTGGTAAAGGTTGGCTGAACAAGAATTATTGTTATTATTAATAACAATAATTATTATTATTTTTAAGAGATCCTCAGTGAAAACAGCATATTATTCCAATATACCAGATTTTTCAAATAAGCATGTAACGTACAGAATCAGATTAAGGCTATTTTCATAAAGAAGAGATGGCTGAGAAACACCTGGAGTTAGAAGCTTAACAGGTCATGAGTAGCTCTGCCGATCAATTCCTAGTTTCTCCATATGCTTGTTCTACAGTTTTGGGGAAATCTCTTAATTTCTCTAAGCCTCCATTTTCCATTTCTGTGCAAAGTGAGGTAATAATCAAGGGGGCATTAAATGCAATCATGTCTTTAAAACACCCAGAAGAGGGAATGACCTCAGTATATCATGGTTCTGAAACCCTTCACCACGTTTGCCCTAGGGTTTAGGGAGGTGACATGCTCACAGGACTGTTTGCATTCAAGTTGAAAAAGCACTAAATGGTTCTCAGACACGTATACACGAAAGTGCAGGGTCTGAGCCTACAGATGGGAGAAAGGAAAGCAGGGAGACAGGTGGGAAAGTGGAACAGGGATGGAAGAATGGCTAAATTCTTAGGTCTCTTCATAGTGATGAGAATAGAACTCATGACCATGAATCCCTTAGTTCAGTACAGCGATAGACAAAGTCTCTCAGTGTTGAAATCTGGGTCCTGCTGATCTACCTGGCTTCTCTCCTTCCCTCACCAAGGGCCCACTCTGCCTCCAGCAAGGGAAACTCACGAGCTCTTCACCCCCCATCCCCACACCCCCACACACGCCGCCCTGTCGGGTGCAGGGTCAGAGATTTCTGAGTAATCACAGAGGAAACAGACGGTCCGTTTCATGGATATCTGGTCCCCTTATGAGGATCTGACTGACATTTTTTAATTAAACTAGCCCACTGGAGTCTAATTAAGGTGTCGTCTTCCTGAGATGAAACTAAAGGAAAAATAGATACCTTTTACGTAAGATAAGAAACCTTTTCCAGCCCTCTGATCTTTAAAAGAAAAATGTAAGCCAAAAACTTCTATTGTTTCTCTTATTCCTTAACCTTTTCATCTTTTAATTATCAGACTTGTTTCAGAAGAGATTTAAAATGAACCACAGACCACCGGTATAGAGGTCCATGTATCTGAGAAAATATGGAGACAGAATATATGTTGGTGTGGGGGTCAGAAAGTCTTTTGTTTGAATGCAATTTCATGGCAACCAGCTTAGCAAATATGTATTCACTGACCCTACAGTGACACAAATTCTGTAAAACACTTTGTATCCCAGGGGGAAACTCACAGTGTTAAAAAAAAAAGAAAGTGCATGATCAAAACAACTGATTTTGAAAAGAACACTGGCCTTGGAGTCAAGAGAGCTTACTTTGGCATGAGTCTTACTGTTTCTTGGCTCTGTGACCTTGAATAAGTTACCCAACCTCCCTGAATATCAGCTGTCTAATTTGTAAGGATGGTGGTGGTGAAGATGAAATGGGCTAAGGATGTGGAAGGCTGGGTGAACTGTGTGGAGCTGTAGTAATACAGGGAGTTGTTATTGTTTGGGAAATAGAGACTAGAGGTATTTAAAAACAATTTTCTTTTGAAAAGGCATTTACATCTTCCTCCATTTACAATGGGATTACATGTCCTGATAAACTCACTATATGTAGAAAATATCCTAAGTCAAAAATGCATTTAAGAACCTAATCTATCAGTCATCAGAGCTTAGCCAAGCCCACCTTAAACATGCTCAGAACACTTATATTAGTCCACAGCAGGGCAAAATCCTCTAGCATGAAGCCTATTTTATAATAAAGTGGTTGAGTATCTCGTGTAATTTCATTGACTACTGTACTGAAAGTGAAAAACAGCACTGTTGTCCAGGTACAGAATGGCGATAAGAGTGTCTGTTGTTACACCTCTGTGATGGCACGGCTGATGGGAAGCTGTGGCTTGCTGCTGCTGTTCAGCATCAGGAAAATCCAAGAAAAGGTCAAAATTCAAGTACAGTTTCTACGGAATGTGCTATCACTTTAACACCATTGTCAACTTAAAAAACCGTTAAGTTGAACCATCGCAAATCGTGAGCTGTCTGTATACTGGAACAGATTAAACCACCCAGGGCTTTAGAGTCAGACAGATGACACTGTGTCTTGAGTGAGCCATTCACTTACTTACTTTAATGAGATAATGGAATGAAAGTACATGTCAGCCTATCTTTAATTCAATAGTGTTAGTTGCTCAATTGTGTCCAACTCTTGGCAACCTCATGGACTGTAGCCCACCAGGCTCCTCTGTCACTGGAATTCTCCACTCAAGAATACTGGAGTGGGTAGCTATTCTCTTCTCCAGGGGATCTTCTCAACCCAGGGATCAAACCCGCATCTCCCAAGTCTCCCGCACTGCAGGAAGATTCTTTACCATCTGAGCCACCAAGGAAGCCCCATCTTAAATTCAAAAAGGTGTGGCCATTCATTTGCTCATTCAAAAATCATTTTTGGTGCACCATGGCTTCTGGCAGAGTTTCTGTTCTCTTTGAAGTGAGAGAAATAATAACCATTTTCACTGCCCTGAGAATCAAAGAGCTAGTGACTGGTAGGAGCTCAATCAATAGCAAAACAAACAATTTCATGTGTTTGTTATATGATTAAGAACAAAACACCACACAAGGATTCTTGGGATGGTCAATTTGATTTTTTTTCTTTAATCTGAGAAATTATCCAGATTTGAAATATTCTTCCTGAATTTTTACACATTTTTTAAAAATTTTACTTTAATTGGAGGATAATTTTTACAATATTGTGATGGTTTTTGCCATTTATCAACATGAATTGGCCATAGGCATACATATGCCCCCTCTCTCCTGAACTCCCCTCCCACCTCCCTCATCACCTCATCCCTCCAGGTTGTCACAGAGCACCAGCTTTGGATTCCCTGTGTCATACATCAAACTCCCACTGGTTATCTATTTTACATACAGTAATGTAGGAGGTGGGGTGCATGCAGAAATGGTAAAAAGGAATAAGAGGGAGTCAACAGTGTCTGTTAAACAGATGATCCTATGTTACAAAAATGTATAAAAATGAAATCTGGAGTTTTCGATAGCCTGGCCTGCAGTGCTTCAGAGGACAACTCTCAGGCTGCTGGGGCTACCTGGCTGCAGGAGTAAAAAGTGGGAAGGACCTGAGGGGCTGTGACCTTCTTATACACCCTGAGACAGTCAAGTGATTATGTGGTGACAGAGTATGAACCTTCAACACGTAATTCATATTCCAGAGGTCTTCTGTAGGGCTAGGCTGAAGCCCACCCTTTGGGAGATTCTTCCTGAGATCAGTCTCTTTCCATGGTTTTCTCCCCCACTGACTGGTTTTTCCCATTCCTTTAATGTTTCCCCTGGAAGTTCCTGCACAGGAGTTCTGCTTCCAAGGACTGCGATCTAAGAAGATCTACAGTCTCTTATATTTATTTTACTTAATTTCAGAGCCTAAGTTCTCATATCTCTTCTTTTAAACAACACATGTAATGATACACTGTTTTTTGCTGTTGTTGCTGACAAGATTTCCTAAGGACATAATGCTGAACATTCATTGTTTTCCTTAAATTATTTGTTCTTCACAATTAGTTTCTGTTCACTTGAGATCTTTCAATGTATATTTAGCCGATGAACCAGTTTTCATGATCACTCTCATGAATCAGGTCTTTACACAATATGTGCATTGATCATAAGAGTAAATGACACCAAGGACCTGAATTCTTGAAAAGAATAATTATCATGAGGATTCCAACATCAAGGTGATTGCTTCAGTCCTATTAGTTCATTCTTCTAAACTGAAAAAGACCATAGGAAACAGCTAACCAAGTAAAAATCTCTTGGCAAAGATTATGCTAATATACTTGCCAACAGAGTCAGGGAAGATTAGTCTAGAAAAACCAACGAAAACAGTTTAAAGTCTCTTTGGATTAAAAGATGTAAAACCAATAATCAAGGTTCATAGCAGGGCAAAGTGCTTTGCCAATTCTAAGAGAGAATTCCAAAGGTATCTTCCATTTCAAAACACAGAAAATTCAGCAAGAAAGTAATGTTATATGATTTAATCCCACTTGGACTCCAACTTTTGAAGCAGCATGGTTAATTTGAAAGATATTTGAATATTTAACTAAAGTCCAGAACAAGGACATTCAAATGGTTGTCCTTCATTTCATCATCAGCTCTTCATCCTCTCATTTCACCGCCACAACACAGAAGTTATGCCTGCCACTCATGTGGACAGTAGGGTCATAAGTCTTGGGTTGCGTATGCAGTGCCTGCTGTGGTACATATTCTTCTGCTAATGAGCATGCATAACTCTTCATCCCCAAGGAACTGTCTCTGCACATAAAAGGATGCATAATTTTTATAATGCTAGAAAGAAGTAAATACAGCTCATTGAGTTTTCTACTGGAGGATTTGGAAAGTATAATTATCATTCATTGCCTGTATCTCCAGGCAGCAGGTTGGTTCCTTTTCTAAACTGGGGCTGTGTTTAAGTTTTTAGATCATACAAGCAAGTTACCAAGTATTTTGTTACTGAGTATAATGTAAAAACAAATTTTAGATCCTCCTGGTGCTTTCAGTGGTCAGCACCTGCAGCTCTTCTCCTGAGGGCAAGTCATAGGCCACTGGGGCCACTTCATCTCATGCAGTGAATGGGAAATGCCTAGATCCTAATAAGACCCTTCCCTACACTCTGTCAGCCCCTTGCCTCAGCTGGGAAAAAGTCTAAGATACAACAGTAATGATGTGTAAAAGACTTTTTAAGAAAAACATTATATTTTCTTATAATCTGTATGAAGCGCTTGTGCAAAGAAACAGACACATACCAAATATTCA
>NW_011494839.1:3453109-3477892 GCF_000754665.1 Bison bison bison | reverse complement strand
ACCAAATATTCAGTAAATAGATGTGATTATTATAATTATTACTATCATTAAGAAAAACTCTAGGAAATTATCACACACTTCTAAAAAATCAGGGAAACAACTGAAATTAATTTCAAAACGTTTAGGGAATTTCTATTTCCCAAATTCTTCAAAATGCAATCATAGAAAAGGTCTGTTAAGAGAGAAAATTTCATCTGGGGGAGAATGGATACAGGTATACGTATGGCTGAGTTCCTTTGCTGTTCACCTGAAACTACCACACCATTGTTAACTGGTTATACTCCAATACAAAATAAAAAGTTTTAAAAATATATAAAAAACAAAAAAGAGAGAAAATTTCATAATAGGAATTCTAGCTCAATAACAATCAGATTGAGGAAAGAAACTCCCACAACTAAATCAAAGAGAAGCTGAAAGATAATAGCTAATTCAAAGATAGACACTCAGATGGCTTTATGTTATCTGATACATCAAAGCAAAGGGAAAACTTCCTGTGTTAAGTACTTCATTACTTGAGCAGAATGTGCACACATGTACACACACATACATACACACACAGAGGCAGTCCTCACTTTGCTCTGTAGTTCAAAAACACAGAGATAACTATATAAACCAAACAGTCTTGATAATCAATGGGAAAACATTCAGAACAGATAAACCAAGCCTCAGAACCAGACTCCAGTATTACATTGATTGTGGAATTAATTGCAAGACAGGGAATCAAAAATAACTGTGATGAATATGTTAATGGCTCTCATGGAAAAAATATACAGCACTTAAGAAAAGATGCATAATGTAGACAAGAGAGATGAAAACTCTAAGGAAGAATCAAAAACATATACTAGAAAAAAATTTTTTTAAGTGTAACAAAAATGAAGAATGCTTTTGCTGGGCTCACCTATATGCACAGCCAAGGAAGGAATCAGTGAGCTTAAAAACACTTCAATTCACAACTCATGAAACTGAAATATAAAAGAAAAGAAGAATGAAAAAAACAGAATAAAGCATCCAAGATCCATGGGAACATTTCAAAATATGTAACAAATGCATAATTGGAATAAGAGGAAATGAGAAAACAAAACAAAAAATATTTTCAAAATTTTCATTTTCTTCTAAGAATTTTCTAAATTAATGACAGATATCAAGCCACACATATGCAGGAAGCTCAAAAAGCATCAAGCAGTGATCCTGAAAATTCCACACCTAACCACATCATACTCAAACTGAAGAAAACTAAAGACAAAGTCCTGAAAGAAATCAGAGGAGAAAAAACTCTTACCTGAAGAGGAACAAGGATAAGAATTACAGCAGAATTATCTTCATGCAAGCAGGAAGAGAATGGATTGAAATATTAAGTGTTAGGAAAAAAAAACAATTTAATACGCACCAAACTTAACCTTCAAAAGTAAAGGAGATATAATGGTTCTCTCAGACAAAAACTGAAAGAATTCATCACTGGCTAACCTGCTCTGCAAGAAATGTTCAAAGAATTTCTTCAGAGAAAAGGAAAAAGATAAGGTCAACAACCTGGACCTACATAAAGAAAGGAAGAAAGCTTCATGGTGAAGAACTGGACATGCTCCCTTAGGACAGAGAACATGGCAAGAACATACCCCTCAATACTTCCATGTAATGTCATAGTGGAAATCCAACAGGTATGCAGATTGTGAGAGACAGAGAGGAAGGAAGAAATAAAACTCTTTATTTGTAGATGACATGACCTTCTATGCATACATCCTAGAGAATCGAACAAAAAAAAAATCCTTGAACAAATAATCACTTATAGCAAGGTTATATGATACAAGATTAATATATAAAAGGCAACTGCTTTCCTATATACCATCAATGAAAATTGGAGTTTGAAAAGAAAACACAATACTATTTAAAATAGCACCAAAAATGAAATATCTAGGTTTACATCTAACAAAACATGTTCAGGATGTATATGCAGAAAACCAGAAAATGTTTTCCTTTATGATAAGTATTAATATTAAGACATCAGGCGATGACAGGATGGAAGAGGACAAAAGAAAATGTATCATTATGTCCACAGTCTTTTTAAATAAATTACTACCCACCCCCCCGCCACAGAGAATTTATAAGCAAAGATTAAGTAGGTCATTTGATTGTTTCTCAGCTTCAACTTCTAACCCATCCCAGAATCATATGGTTCAGCCCAATAAAAAAGAAAAACAGAGTAAACAGCATGGTTTTCAAATAAAAATACATTTTTCATTTTGCTAGACTGGAGCAGAACTGTTTCTTTTCATTAGAAAGAAGCTAAACTTCCCCATGAACACACTGAGTGCATTAAAAAATGTTATTAATTTCCTAAATTATTTATTTTATAATATTCTATCTCTAACACATTTTTCTTATAAACTTAAACTCTTTCTGTTAGCATCTCCTGGAGGAATTTATCTTGTTACATTTACACACTAGAAAATCAATGCAAGTGGAACTTTTTCCAGTAAATTCACTCATGGAAATAAAATTACCAAAGATGAATTATTTAATATGTAATATTAACTTTTATTAATGAAATTCTTGGATAACAGACCATTTTTGTGAACTAGCCTTTCTAATAATGAGAGTTTAAAATTTAGAGGAGATAGTTCTACATTTATCGCTGAAATCATTTCTAAATAATATTGATAGACCACCTGCTTAAGAGAGGGGGCAGCATGGGTTGTTAAGAGAAAGGCTTTGAAGACATATAAACATGGGTTCAAAACCATGTTTAATTCTCTGACATAAAATGTAGAAATATTTTCTTATGTCAGTCTCCCAAGGAATAGAAATAAAAGTGAAAATAAACAAATGGAATCTGCTGCTGCTGCTGCTAAGTCGCTTCAGTCGTGTCCGACTCTGTGCAACCCCATAGACGGTAGCCCACCAGGCTGCCCTGGCCCTGGGACTCTCCAGGCAAGAACACCGGAGTGGGTTGCCATTTCCTTCTCAAATGCAGGAAAGTGAAAAGTGAAAGTGAAGTCACTCAGTTGTGTCTGACTCTTTGCGACCCCATGGACTGCAGCCTACCAGCCTCCTCCATCCATGGGATTTTCCAGGCAAGAGTACTGGAGTGGGGTGCCATCAAAGTGAAAATAAACAAATGGAATTTAATAGAACTTTTAAGCTTTTGCGCACTAAGGAAACCATAAACACAACAAAAAGACAACCACAGAATGGGAGAAAATAATTGCAAACAGTGTGACCAATAAGGGTTTAATTTCCAAAATACACAAACAGCTTAAACAATTGAAAAATAAAAACCAACACAATCAAAACGTGGGCAGAAGACCTAAACAGACATTTTCCCAAAGAAGACATACAGATGACCATGAAAAGATGCTCAACATCACAAATTATTTAACACAAATCAAAACTACAATGAGGTATCACCTCACAGTGATCAGAATGACCATCATTATAAAGTCTACAAACAATAAATGATGGAGAGGTTGTAGAGAAAAGGGAACCCTCCTACACAGTTGGGAATGTAAACTGGTACACCTACTATGGAGAACGGTATGGACTTTCCTTAAAAAACTAAAACAGAGCTACTATATGATTCAGCAATCCCATTCCTGGGCATATACCTGGAGAAAACCCTAATTTGAAAAGAAACATGCACCCCAATGTTCATAGAAGCACTATCTGCAACAGCCAGTCAAGACATGACAACAACCTAAATGTCCATTGACAGATGAATAAAGAAAGAAGATGTGGTATACGCATACAATGGAATACTACTCGGCCATAAAAAAGAATGAAATAATGCCATCTGCAGCAACATGGATGAACCTAGAGATTATCACACTAAGTGAAGTAAGTCAGACAGAAAAAGACAAATGCCATATGAAATACCACTTATGCTGCTGCTGTTGTTTAGCTGCCAAGTCCTGTCGGACTCTTTTGCAACCCCATTTACTATGCCCACCAGGCTCCTCTGTCCATGGAATTTTCCAGGCAAGAATGCTGAAGTGGGTTGCCATTTCCTTCTCCAGGGGATCTCCCTGACCCAGGGATTGAACTCTCGTCTCCTGTGTCTCCTGCCTTGGTGAGCCATCAGTTGGAGGGAGGCAGGAACACAGTTCAGCCCACAACATATTCTAATACCCTTTTCATTTTGTTAGTTTGGAGCAGTAAGTTGTAAAGAAACTGAACTTCACCATGGACACCGGGTAAAAGCCCAATCATAATTAGCTATTGTTAAGTACAATATTATGAACATTATGTAATTATTCTTTGATGGATGATGTGTCATTATGGCCCCTCAGGTTATCCTTGTGAATATCACTTATCACAACAAAAGTTCTTTTTACAGATATGAGAGGGGAAAATGGCAAAATGTTTATTCATACTAGGAATATAACTTGGAAATTACTTTATGGAATAAACCCTTTATACTGGCTTAAAAATTATAATTGGTCTTAATCTCTTAAAAGTGAAGTAAATGAGAAAGAAAAACACCAATACAGTATATTAACACATATATATGGAATTTAGAAAGATAGTAATGATGACCCTATATGCGAGATAGCAGAAGAGACATAGATGTAAAGAACAGACTTTCGGACTCTGTGGGAGAAGGCAAGGGTGGGATGATTTGAGAGAACAGCATTGAAACATGTATATTATCATATGTGAAATCGATCACCAGTCCAGGTTCAATGCATGAGACAGGGTGCTCAGGGCTGGTGCACTGGGATGACCCTGAGGATGGGATGAGGAGGGAGGTGGGAGGGGGGTTCAGGATGGGGAACACATGTACACCCATGGCTGATTCATGTCAATCTATGGCAAAAACCACTACAATACTGTAATTAGCCTCCAATTAAAATAATTAATTTAATTTAAAAAAATAAAATTAAAATAGAGGCTTTACAGATGTAATAAGTTGAGATCATACTGGATGAGAGTGGGACCAAAAAAAGCAGACAGGAAATATAATCAGTTGAGTGTTAGAAAAGTGAAATATTGTCTGTGTCTATGACTACTGTATATAAAACATTTAAGACATTAGAACCAATGAAATTTATTTGACAAGTATTTTCTAGCTATTCCATCTGCAAGTATAAGCTGCAAGTATAAGTCAACTCAAGTAAAAATCAGAGATTTAATTGAGAAATGGCTTTTAGTATTTTCCTTTCACATACATAGGCCTGCTACCCTAGTGGTGGACTGAATTTGCCATTACGGAATGCTCTGTAGGCTCCACGCCACGCCATACTCACAGTGACACCAAGACAACCGAATATATTCTGCAGGAGCATGGTAGGTTGCCAATTAAAGCGTTTTAATTGAAATTAAAATAATGAGTAAGATATTTTCTTAAGAAAGACTCACAAGTCTTATCCTGGCCCCTGTATTTGACAATAAAGGTTGGTTGGTACATATGGTATTGAGTCTTTTTTCAATCATATTCTACAAACCTATATATTTCTTGAATCTACCCTGTTATTTCTGGTTTGTGCTGCAACAGAAAGCAAAATTTCATCCAATACCAAATAGCTCTGCTTGAGGGACTTGTCATTGCTCTATAATCAACTACAGAGGAATTTTTCAAGGCGATAAACTACAGATATATGTATATATATCCTTTAGCAAATAACCAGCTGTAGCCACATTTTTATTAGGACTCTACAGTACAACGACAATAAGTTTAGGTGTAGTACTATCATGGCTAAAACAAAATGTATGCCTGTGTTATAACTGGTTGATCATACAAATAACTATTAAATATAAACACATATGCTTTTGTAGATTTGTTGGAGAGATTCGTTAATTGCTTAATGAAAGATGTCTTTCAGATACTAATTCCTTCATTTAGTTCAACAGATTAAATTTTATATGAGAAGATATTAGCATGCATGCAATGAAGTGACAAGGACAACCAAAAAGCTTAAAAGTTAATGGATAAAAGATAGCGTTCAGGTTATTTTTAAAAATTAGCCAGTATAATTTTCCTTTTGTGTGCTTCCACTTTCTCTCTGCATTGATCAAAATGTCCTTTTTAATGGTCATGCAAAGACTGCAATATCAAGATTGTGTTGCCATTCTTCTGAGTTGTATGTCAATTGTAAAACTTTAGGCAGTGTTAAAATTTGCAGAACTAAAGGACTCAACACTTCCAACCAAAGCAAATCATGTTTTGTGCTATCATTTTAAGTCCTTACCTAATTTTATGGAGAATCTAGATTTCTAGTTTGCAGAAAGCTTTCATACACAAGAGTAATTTTACCACCCTAGAGCTAATGTCGACAATGTTTTTGTGAGGGAAAATTGCCACTAATACCAATAGACCTGTGTCTCCATTCCCTCCAGTCCCCTTAAACTGCAGTTTAATCTGGTATAATCTTTTTTCTTCCCTCAGTAGGGTACAGGGAGCCCTCTAGCCTCCAAGCCTGTTTCCTACTGAGGTACATATTGGCCAGCATACAGCTGCTCAGAACAACTATTTGCATCTACAATGGGGTCATCCCACCACGTTCTTTTCAGATCAATATGATTGGTACAAACAATAGTTTGATTTTGATTGCTCTATAGTACGCTTGGGTAGAGCCTCTGAAAGCAAGTGAATTGCTTAGGAACAATGGGCTGGTTCATCATCCAAAGCGTCCCTTTGCAAACAGCTGCCTCCGCCACACTCACCCTGACAACGTCCAGAAAAACAGATGGTTTCAGCATTCATGGCCAGTTTAGTGAAAGCCCCTGAGTCAACCATTCAGTGTGTGTTTTTGAATCTATTTGATATGAAGGAGTATTTCTCTCCACTAAAATTTTCAAATGTGCTTGAATTCTCTTGCTGAATCTAAGTTGAATTAAAAAGAAAGAAGTGGGTATTTAAGAGGTGAGAATGAAATCCCTTTCTTAAGGCAGTATAGCCAAGGTTTTTTGTAAAAACTACAGTGAAGACCTTCATGTATGTTATGTGTAGTAATTCTGCAACACAAAAAGGTAGATTAACAATGCAGCTAAGATTCCTTAGCGTTGATCTCCCAAGCTTCTGTTGTCTATTTAAAGCAGGCCTGTAAGGTTACTTTAAAAGCAATACATTTTTGTCCCTGGTTTTGTTTTACCACGAGAAAAATCTGTTCTGAGTGATGGATAGGGACAAACACAAGAGATGCTGTCATGCTGGTATACATGCTGGTGTGTTGTCATCACTCACTTATAGACTATATTAAAATATTTTGTAGGTAGTCCGTTCCAATGGCTATGAAGACTTTAGTATTGATACTAAATGTATTCACATTTTGGTACCTTAAAAGAAACAATAACTCTATTTTATATGTGAGCTATCATCTCAAAATTATTTTCCTTCGGCATGTTTATAGTAAGGATTAAAAGCAAGAAAATTTTTACCCATTAGCCAGGAGAAATATTTTCATTTCAAAAATAAATTACTAAAAACAGGATAGTAAACAAGTTAAAATTAATTTTTTGTTACTTAAAATATACCCAATGCTATATATTTTTTATAAATACCTTTTGCTTATATGGTAATATTCTGAAGACACAAAAGAGATGAAAAGGGCATTTTGACATACTTATTATCAACTGCCTCCTGTGGAAAGTATTAAATCTCAATCTGCATTGAGAAGTCTCCAACATTACAGTATACCTTCATTTTATGAAAGATCTGGTTCCTCAGATTCGAGTGAAAAACAAGTTTATAATAATAATTCTGTGTTTTCACTGACCTTATTTTAAACTCATTTCATCGACTCTATTTCTAAATTAATAAAAAAT
This sequence comes from Bison bison bison, assembly GCF_000754665.1. Lineage (NCBI taxonomy): Eukaryota > Metazoa > Chordata > Mammalia > Artiodactyla > Bovidae > Bison > Bison bison. The sequence goes on along the minus strand of NW_011494839.1, from coordinate 3,470,137 downwards.
ACTCATTTATTCAACTAATTTTACTCATCTGTGAAATGGGGAGAATAATTTTATCTGTATCCTAATTAGTAGCCTAATTAAATTAGATGGTGCTTACAGAAGCACTTATCACAGTGCCTTGCTCACCATTATTATTACTATCACCACCACTGTCATTATCGTGATGAGAGAAACATAATGAAAATGTACTCAGGAGAAAGTCTGTTGCAATTATTAATATGTCACCCAGTAGCAAAGCTGGGAACTTGAAAGGGGAAAAACCTAGGTCATGACCTTTTATGCTCTGCTGTGTAAGAAGCAGCATCTCTACGACCTTAGCATCAGTGCTGGTCCCCTCTTGCCAACTGCTCCTCTGAGGTCTACGAGATGTTTCTCGGGCGAGAAATTGTGCCCAAAGTTTTCCTTCCCTTTCCTTCCAAGAGTTCTCCTTCCCTTTTCTTCCTCTCCAAGAGGGCCTTCCACTTCTAGGCCCTCCCTTTCTTTCCTTCTCCACTCACCATCTCTCCCTTCTCACCTGCACTGGCCCCTTCCTCCAGCTGTTGTACCAACTGCTAAGTCACTTCAGTCGTGTCCGACTCTGTGTGACCCCATAGACGGCAACCCACCAGGCTCCCCGGTCCCTGGGATTCTCCAGGCAAGAACACTGGAGTGGGTTGCCATTTCCTTCTCCAATGCATGAAAGTGAAAAGTGAAAGGGAAGTCGCTCAGTCGTGTCCGACTCTTAGCGACCCCATGGACTGCAGCCCACCAGGCTCCTCTGTCCATGGGATTTTCCAGGCAAGAGTACTGGAGTGGGGTGCCATTGCCTTCTCCATCTTGTACCAAACACTCCACTAAAACTGTAATTAATTATCCCATTGATGACCAAGGATGCCCTAACTGCCAGACCCAGCGAGCTCTTCTCAGGCCTTGTGGTTTTCAACTTGGCTGCTGAATCTGAATCTCCTGACCATCATTCATTCAACCCATTTCTTCATCCACTCCTGTGCTGGGCCCTGCAAATACAAAGAAGCATCATTTTTTTTTTTTTTTTTTGAGACTCTGGCTCCTCCAAACCCTCCTGCATTCTCTCCTGAGTGTCTTCCCATCTTTTCAATCATTCTCTCAGTTGACACTTCTCTACCTTGCAGTGAAATGTGAGTGTTAGGGTTCTACTGTCTACGTCTGTCTTTAGTCTACTAACCTTTGTGAAAAGTTGCTTCAGCCGTGTCCAGCTCTTTGTGACCCCATGGACTGTAGCCTGGCCTCTGTCCATGGGATCCTCCAGGCAAGAATACTGGAGTGGGTAGCCATTTCCTTTTCCAGGGGATGTTCCCCACCCAGGGATCAAACCCAGGTCTCCCACATTGAAGGCAGAGTCTTTACCACCTGAGCCACCAGAGAAGCTCCAAGTAACCTTCATTATTTACCTATTCATTCAACAAAACCCTTACCTACCAAGCAACTCCTAATCCAGATGTCATCTGCACCAATGACTTCAACTAAACATGACCTCAACACTGGCATCCTCCATTCATCGAAGAGATAATGTCCAGCCCTTACACTGTGCCAGGTACAGTCCTTGGTATGTTCATTTACTGATGAATGAACTAGTTTCCACCTTCAGAGAGTTTTCTGTGTGGTTGAGAATGATGACTATGAAGGCAATTGAATGGATTGAATGAGATGAAGGCACAGAGGAGGTTCACCTAATTTCCACTAAGGGTTTCCATGTACAAAAGCAGGAGAGAGACATGATCAGATTTGTGTTTTAGAAACATCACTCTAGCTATGATGTGAAAAACGGGTTCCCAGGAGGCAGGGACACCAGGTAGGAGGTGACCCATGTAAACAATGATGGAAAATGGGATTATGGGAAAGGCAGTAGGGGACTGAAAGGAATGGAATGAATTTTAGAGCAACTTATTAAATAGATTCATAATACTTGTTCATTGAGCCCAAGTCCCTGGTTATGTAAGAAATTCCTGGAAACAGAATAGAGGATGGGAGGTCAGGGTCAGTATATTCCTACAGTTATGTTTCTGTGGCCCATGACCCCAAAATATCACCCTGTCATAGATCATATGGGGCTTCCCAGGTGGCTCAGTGGTAAATAACCCTGCCTGCCAATGCAGGAGATGCAAGAGACATGGGTTCAACCCATGGGTAGGGAAGATCCCCTGGAGGAGAAAACGGCAACCCACCCCAGTACTCTTGCCTGGAGAATTCCATGGACAGAGAAGTCTAGCAGGCTACAGTCCATGGGGTCACAAAGAGTCAGACACGACTGAGCAACTAACACAACACATCCCGTATTCTTGCCTGGAAAATTCCATGGACAGAGGAGCCTGGCGGGCTACGGTCCATGGGGTCACAAAGAGTTGGACATGACTGAGCCACTGGGCACTCATAGATCATATGATGGTGATCTATAATTGCCTATATATGAGTCTACCTCCTGCATTAGGTCAATGGTTTTCAATATTCTCTACCTCCATACAATCCATAAACACAATTAAGATCTCTCATAATATATCTTATTAAAAGCAGTGTGGGTGGAAGGGGGAGAAGAAGGAGGAGGTTCTAAACCTCCAGGGGAATATACAGCAGGAAAATTGAAGATTTCATGACACAGAAAGTTCCTTGACAGCAGGATCTTTTTAATTTTTGTTTACCTAAGACCCAGCACACGACACGAGACAAAACCAGGTGTTCAGCACCTCTTGAATGAGCGAATAGATGAATATGCAAATGTTAAAATGCTCCTGGGCTTTTAGCTGTTCAGTCTGTCTGTAAGGACACCACAGGAAAAAAAAAAAAAGAAAAGAACCATCTCTCCCCTCAGTATGACCTTCTGTGGGGGATGTTTCTCTTTTGTGGCTCTTTTATTTAAGGACTGGGATAGGTAGATATGAGAGAAGATACGGTCATGGAAAGAAGAATACAGTTTCAGGTCAGGAGAGTCCTGGAGTTTCAGGGCTGGCAGGATCTTCCATCTTTATCTCCCTTTGCAGGACTAAGATCTAAGGCACTGAAGTGACTCTCTCAGTCAGGCATGGTAGCACAAATAGGATCGAGATCCACTGACCCAAATCCAATGGTCTTTTTCTTTCCCAAACTTTGCAATCAAAAACTTTTTGCAAGGTTTGAAACATCTAGATGTTGCAAATGATCCCGATTTAAGGGCATGTTTGAAGTCAAAGGAATGAATTTAATCACCTTTGCTTCCTAGGGAAAAATTAAGTGGGGGGAAAAAGAGACATTGGTTCCATCTGTTGGCTTAGTTTTATTTGTATGTTTTCCAACTCGTTCCAAGTACGTTAATAGCCTAAAGCAACCTTTATTACACTGGAGATGATGCTTCTTCCATCTGCAGACAAATGGCTCTCTAAATCTCAAGTGTGGGGGAGGAAGAGGGAATGAAGCTTGTCTGGAGCATGATCAAGGGGAAATGCGGCGAGCTGGGACAGTCGTTCAGTCATTTAACACTGAGTTGGACTTGTCTCTCCCTCTGCCCTGGCTTTACCCACCTCTTCCCAGAGCCAGCCCTCATTCCTATCTTTTACTCTCTTGCTAGCCCCCCAGCTTCTCTAGGACAAAAGCAATTTCTAACTTGGGGCTACTCTGCAGTCACCAAGTTGCCATTTAAACAACCCCAATGCTACTGGTGGCCTTCCCAGGTGGCGCTAATGGTAAAGAACTCTCCTGCCAATGCAGGAGATGTAAGAGACATGGATTCGATCTCTAGGTCAGGAAATATAAGAGATGAGTTTGATTCCTGGATCGGGAAGATCACCTAGCAGTAGGCATGGCAACCCACTCCAGAATTCCTTCCTGGACAATCCTGCAGACAGAGGAGCCTGGTGGGCCACAGGCCATAGCGTTGCCAAGAACTGGACAGGACTGAAGCAACTTAGCATGCACGCACGCAATGCTACCTGTGCAAGAACTTCTACTCCCTCCCTTTACGACAGCCAGGAAGCCACCAATTCCATCAATGCCGGAAATCCTCGCTGTTTAACCTCACTTCCCATTAACTTCCTGCTGCGGATATCAGTCCCTCTCCACTTCTATCCCAGTTGATTCTGTAGTCTCAGTCCCCTGGTTGCTTCCTGTTGTCATATTCTTAATTCTCTTAGAAGACAAGCTGCTCTAAATTTTATTACATCTTTAAGATTTTTTTATGAGGACCATTTTTTAAGTCTTTATTGAATTTGTTACAATATTGTTTCTGTTTTATGTTTTGTTTTGTTTTGTTTTTTTTGGCCTGGAGGTATGTGGCATCTTAGTTCCTGACCATGGATCAAACTTGCACACCCAGGATTGGAAGGCAAAGTCTTAACCATTGGACCATGAGGCAAGTCCCTAAATTGTTCTAAATTTTTTAAATGATGTATTTTCATTGAAGACAATTTATAAAAGAGGGATGAGGAAAAGAAGAAAATAAATGTGATCTGCCAAGTAATTAGAGATAACCACTATTGGTATTTTGGTAAATCTTCTATATAAGCCCACACAACTCACATTTACACATATAGAGTTTTACTTGGAAAGTTGCATCATATGACCTCATAAACCATTTTTTTACTTAATAAATGGTATAAATAATTTCATGTCAATAATATTCCTATATAACATTTCCAATGGATGAATATAATTTATAGGGATATACTATAATTTATGTTAACAATACTTTGTTACTGGCTGTTATTTAGATCATTTATTTTTCATGATTGTAGTAAATGCTATAGCATATAGTATGTGCATGCGTGCTCAGCCACTCAGTCATGTCCAACTCTTTGCCACCATATGGACTACAGTCCACCAGGCTCCTCTGTCCATGGGATACTCCAGACAAGAATTACTGGGGTGGGTTGTCTTGCCCTCCTCCTTTTGACCCAGGGATCAAATCTGTGTCTCCTGCTTGGCAGGCAGATCCTTTAATGCGGAGCCATCGGGGAAGCATATAGTATACATGTATGAGAGAGAGAGATGCAATAACTATATATATTAATAAATCTCTAAGCACCTCTCTGATTATTTTCTGAGGATAAATGACCAGAATTGGAATTGGCTAGTCAAACGGCATGCACATTTTTAAGTCTTTATTTGCATACAGGAAAATTGTCATTCCCCCCAAAAATGGAAGCAAAATACCCTACAACTGGCAGTATTTAAGATTGTTCATTGCTGTCCAAATCCTTCTCATCTGAATAGCCTTTTCTTTTTTTGCCTCAAAAACTAGGTCATCCTAGCTATTTCCCACAGGCATAGATTTTTCCTTGCATTCACCCCGTGAGCTCGGACAGTTTCTCCAAGTTTCTGATCTCTAACCTCTCCGATGGCATGGGGAAGAACACACCACCACATGGGCACAGCACATTCACAACAAAAGTTCATTTTCTTCCTTCCATATGCCACACACCAGCTAGTATGTAAATGATCATCACCACTCTGTTTTGTTACTTATCCTTTCATGTATATGTTTGTTCTAAAAAAACAACACCACGGTCTGCTTTCCAGGGACGCACTGTTTCGGGAAGCCAGGCCGCCTATAGAATTAGAAAGCAATATCACTCATTGCCAGCAGATGCCAGTACCTGATCCATCATGTATACCAGAAAAAAAAAATCTTTAAGTTCCAAGTCCCATAAGCAAATCAGTGCTCTAGCTAGATCACACATGGTACACAGCTGAGATTATGTAAAAACGATGTAAAGAGAGTTTACTTACAAGCAAGGCTACATACTTTGGCATAGATTTTCATAGTTAAATGTCATGTCCAACTTTCTGTTAAAACAAATCGTGTCTCTCTGTGTGTGTATACGTATATGTATATATCAAGATCAACTCTCAAGTTTCCCCACGAGGTTTATATTAATTATGAGTGGTTCTCCAATGTATCTCTGCCACCCACAGAGTTCTAATGACTTTAAAATATGCCGGTAATGAGGAAAGACATATGGGATATTATGTAGAGCTGAGGTAGGTGGTAAGAGATACAGAATGGGACTCAAGGAGAGAATGTTTTTTTCTAATGTTCGCTGTGTGAAATTATACAGTACAGTATTTGAAGGGAAACTGCAAAACCTTATGTCTTTTTCTATATATGTAAGTCTATATATACTTAAGTCTATATATATAAGAAACTTTGACCCTATATGTAAATATATACATATGTGTGATTTTTGTTATAGTTTCTCTTGCAATGTAGGAAAAAAAGTAAAATCTGAGAAAGTTCTATAATTTAAAGGTCCCCATCAGTGCCTTCTTACCAAATACCTTGATTCGGGTTTTCTAGCCAGGGATTACAAAGGTTCTGGAAAATCCACTATGCATATGCTACTTCTGTGCGTGTGCTTAGTCACTTTAGTCGTACCCGACTCTTTGCAACCCTACGGACTGTAGCCCCGCTAGGGTCCTCTGTCCATGGGGATTCTCCAGGTAAGAATACTGGAGTGGGTTGCCATGCCCTCCTCCAGGGGATCTTTCTGACCTGGGGATCAAACCTGTGTCTCTTATGTTTCTTGCATTGGCAGGTGGGTTCTTTACCACTAGCGCCACCTGGGAAGCCAATATACCACTTCTGTTACATGTTAAAGGGATGAGGAGAAATCTGAGAGAATCTACAGATAGCACACACACAATGAATAATCTGCAAAAGTTAACACGGCGAGCACAAAGTAAAGGTCAAATACGAATTCCTAAGGTCTTCCAGTGTTTGAAATGTTATTTTCCACTCAAGATTTAAAGAGAAGACCTTTGGCTTAGAAGTTTCCATAATTCAAGAGTTCTCTTTAAGAAGTTAATACTCTTCAAAATGAAGATGATGGACTCACATTTGGAAAGACTGACAGGAATTTCTCATGAGAGCATTGCAGCAATTTTTCAAAACAACAGAAAAAGCAATGCCAAATATCCACTATTTAGGACTGTTCTTGATGTGAGTTTACTAATAGCCTGCAAAATATTTATTTTGTTTGGCTGAAGTCTGAAACATTCCACCAACATTTAACATCCTTACATCAGCTCCCACCACTCTGCAAGCAAACTTGACTTCTTGTCTGTCTTAAGCAAGTGTGTGTGTCAGTCACTCAGTCATGTCCAACTCTTTGTGACCCCGTGGACTGTAGCCCACCAGGCTCCTCTGTCCATGGGGATTCTCCAGGCAAGAATACTGGAGTGGGTTGCCATGCCCTCCACCAGGGGATCTTCCCAACCCAGGGATGTGACCGGGGTCTCCCGCATTGCAAGCATATTCTTTACCATCTGAGCCACCAGGGAGAGAAAATTCCTTTAAAACCCAAATGTGTAACCCTGTCGCACCAAAGGTTAATGTTCGCTTTGAGAGAAAGCAACCCGTTCCTCGCAGGGAACGAAGGAGACCTTTTGCACTGACTTTTGCACGTTCATCCTAAAGGAATAAAGACAGAGCAGGACAACTGAGGGGGCCTAGCGAAGGCAAAATAGAAAAGATTTCTGCTCTCATGAAGCTCGGATTCTGGTCGCGGTAAACAGATGGGACTAAGTACACAAACCACAAGCCAGAAGGTTTCAGACTGTGATAAGTCCATCGGGGAAACACAATGGATTCATTCAACAGGGGGAGAGGACAGCTTTACAGAGGGTGACAAGGAAAAGCCTTTCTGAGCAGATGACATTTGAGCTGTACTTTGGATGACAAGCCTGAACACGGCATGAAAATGTGGGGCCCGAGTCCCAGCCAAAAGGGCAAGGGTGTAAGGGGAAGCAGCCTGGCATACCCAAGGAACCAAGAGATCAGTTTGGCTGGTGCCCTGAACATGACATGGTACAGGAGGGGAGGATGGGAGAAGGCTTCTCTTAGGACCCTGCCACCCTAGATAGGATGTGTACTCTCCGCTGAGAAAAACAGGAAGCCTGGCAGACTTGGAAGCAGTGACAGGACACGCGTGGCCTGATTAAGTTGTACAAAGCCTGTGCAAAAAGTGCAGGAGCTCCTTTCTAGTACTGGGATGACTTCAGTACTGGAATATTTGCGCATACTTGATGTACTGATCTTTGTAATATTTAAGATCCACAAGAAAAAAAAAGATCCACAAGAGGGCTCAAAACCAGAGTGGTGACTGCTTCGACAGTCACCTGAAGTGCTTAGAAAGATGGTCTGATTCATGAACTTTAAAGCAATGTTCAAATGCTCAACATGACCTATTTAACAGGCAGGCATCAAGGCTGATGGGGCCCTGAAGGACTAGAAGTTAGTGCAGCAGAGCTGAGAGGAGAGAACGGACTGAGGATGCAGGTAGATGAAGCTGCAAGCTGAGTCAGGCCTAGACAGGGAGGTACTGGGTTCAGGAAGGAGGCCGGCATCTGACAGGCAGCGTGCATCGGTTGGCTGGACATGAAGAGAGACCACCCCTTGTGCCATGGCCCGTCTCTGGGGTGAGGACAGGAGTGTGTGTGTGTCTGTGTGTGTGAGTGCACACGCACACTATGTATGTGTTTTAAGTTACACACAGAGAAGATCATTTTTTGCTGAGCTTGGCAAAGTGGGCAAGTCCTTAAAAAATCCCACTTTAGTGCTTCACGTGCTTAGAGAAAGAACATTCTACTTGTTCCATTTTACATGTGACATCATTTTCCTGTGCTCCATTTCCCTTTTATCCTCTCCCACATCTATCACTCTTCCTATTGTCTGATTTCTCTTCCTATCAACAAGAGGTTGACAAACATTTTCTGTAAACAGCCAGATAGTAAGTATTTTAAGCTGTGTGGACCAAGAGGCAAAATCAGTTCTATTATGTAGGTTTGTTCTACAGTAACAGTGAGGCTTTCTTGGTGGATAAGACGGTAAAGACTCTGCCTGCAATGAAGGAGACCTGGGTTCAATTCCTGGGTTGGGAAGATCCCCCGGAGAAGGCAATGGATACCCACTCCACTATTCTTACCTGGAAAATCCCATGGACAGAGGAGCCTGGCAGGCTATAGTCCATGGGGTCACAAAAGAGTCGGACACAACTGAGCACGCATGCATGCATGGGGTGAGTTTAGAGCCTCAGAAGAGCCCTGTCTCTCAAAAATGAAATTGGCTGAAGGGTGACATTTCCTTAATTTCAAAATTAACTATAAATCTCAATAAGCAAATGCACCTGGGGAGGAGAATACACTGACTCAGATCCTGCACACGAAGACACAACTAAATGTCCAACCATTTATTCAGCACAAGGTTTGTCTTGGAAGCAGAACTGATAGATGTTGGAATAGGATGAAGACCAAGGAGGAAAGAATGCCCTGTCCATTTTGAATCTCATTGTCATCTGGCAAATGCAGATTGGGAATGTACTCTGTGCTAAACGCTGAGGAAGCAGTTTCCCAGTGCAGCCTTGCCCCTGCCCTCTAGCTCCTCCTAATCCAATTCAGCGGAGCCTCAGTCTCAAAAAATCTAAATCCAAAGTTTTGGATGCCACCTTAGAGAACTTGAAATCCACAGCCTTGTTTCATAAATGAGAATACTGAGATTCAGAGAGGTTGATGCTAATTTTTTCTTAATTTATTTTTTTTATTGGAGTATAATTGCTTTACAATGTTGTGTTAGTTTCTGCTGTATAACAGTGTGAATCAGCTGTGTGTATGTTAGTTGCTCAGTTGTGTCCGACTCTTTAGGACTCCATGGACCAAAGTCCGCCAGGCTCCTCTGTCCATTGGATTCTCTAGGCGAGAATACTGGAATGGGTTGCCATTTCCTTCTCCAGGGGATCTTCTCAACCCAGGAATAGAACCTGCATCTCCTGCACTGCAGAATTTTTTACCGTCTGAGCCACCAGGGAAGTTACATCAGCTGTAAGTGTATATATATATATATATGTATCCCCTCTCTCTAGATCCTCCCTCCCACCACCCCTAGCCTGCTGCCCAGGTCATCACAGAGCACCAGGCTGGGCTCCCTGTGCCATACAGCAGCTTCCCACTAGCTGTCTGTTTTACACATGGTAGTATGTATATGTCAATGCTACTCTCAATTTCTCCCACCCTCTCCTTCCCCCCTATATCCACAAATCCATTCCACTTCTGTCTTTATTTCTGCTCTGCAGATAGGTTCATCTGTATCATTTTTGTAGATTCCTTTTTCTTTGGTGGCACTGCATGCTGTGTTCCTAGTTCCTAGTTCCCCGACCAGGGATTGAATCAGTGCCACCTGCTTTGGAAGCAAGGAGTCCTAACCCCTGGACCATCAGGAACATCCCTTTCTTTGTTAACTTTTGACATTCTATTTAACTTTATGTTTTTGAATATTAGAGAGAACGTGGCCTTCAGTACTTTTGGGGGAAAAGGGTACAGCTTCTAGGAACTTTCAACTTCAGTGTGTACTTGCCCAGGCAGTTTATAAAGATTTGTGGGCTCAGAAAGTCACCTCTGAGTCAGAGAAACAGCAGGAATTTCCAGCTCTTATCATGGAGACGGGCCAGGTCCCCAGTTGACTCACTTGGAGGATGCTAACAGGCCCGAATCCCCAAAGTGAGCTCATTTTGTAGAGTCCGAGGGTGAGAGCTCAAGCCCTTGCCAAACGAGAGCCAAGACCTTACTACATCTGCCCATCAGACAACCGCAGGGTGGAATGAATCTGGACTTAGGCATCAGCTGGAAGGGCGCCTGAAGTTCAGCTCTGCAGAAGTGGCCTTAGGCAGTTTAGTTCATTTCTTAGCCTCATTTTCCTCCTGTGTAAGACGGGATTAATACACACTTCACGATACTGTGGTTAAGACTGAATGGGCTTATAGTGGGACGAATGAGGGGAAGGGATAGTTAGGGAGTTGACATGTACAAACTGCTATGTTTAAAATGGATAACCAGCAAGGACTTACTGTATAGCACAGGAAGTCTGCTCAATGTTATATGGCAGCCTGGATGGGAGGTAAGTTGGGTGAGAGTGGACACATGTATATATACGGCTGAGTCCCTTTGCTGTCCACCTGTGTGTGTGTGTATTTGTGTGTGTGTGTGTGTGTGCACATACTCATTTGCTCAGTCGTGTCCAACTCTTGGCACCCCCATGGACTGTAGCCCACCAGACTCCTCTGTTCATGAGATTTCCCAGGCAAGAATACTGGAGTGGGTGGCCATTTCTGACTTCAACGGATCTTCCAGACCCAGGAATTGAACCTGCATCTCCTGCACTGCAAGCAGATTCTTTACCGCTGAGCCAGTGGGGGAGTCTGCTGTCTACCTGAAACTATCACAATATTGTTCATCAGCTATACACCAATATAAAATAGAAAGTTTAGAAAAAATAAAAGATCAAGTGGGCTTATGTAGTCTAGCATACAGGCTGGCACATAACAGATACTCAACAAAACAGAATCGCTAATGTTCAACAAACTTGGTCTCTTAGAAACAGACTGATATTTATGAGCCCAAGTTTCTGTCAGTCAGAAGAGGGATAGAGAGAGGGAAAGTTCGAGAAGTACTGCAGATGACACGTTATTAGTACTCTCCTAGCCTAATTATGGGCTTCCTGGGTGGTTCAGCTGGTAAAGAACCTGCTTGCCAATGCAAGAGAGGCAGGTTTCATCCCTGGGTCAGGAAGATCCCCGGAAGGAAGAAATGGCAACCAACTCCAGTGTTCTTGCCTGGGAAATCCTATGAACAGAGGAGCCTGGAGGGCTACAGTCCATGGGGTCCCGGAGAGTCAGATACAGCTGAGCAACTGAGCAAACACAGCCTAGTTACAGGCTTTAGAAGGGTCCTGGAGTCTCCCCAGGTCTGAGGGAGTTACAGACATCGACCCTGGTCAGTGTCCTCCTGGGCACCACTTCAACTTCAAGATCCTCGCAGCCCACTGCTCACACCAGCCACTACCAAGCTGACTAACTGCAGGCTTTACCAGCCTCACTGGCTGCGTCTCAAGAGTTTCTCACCAAGATGCACTGCCCATTCTTGCTTTCTACCTGTGAGCTTCCTTGCCTGCAGCAGAGAACACCCCAAAAACCCCCTGAACACACACCAGGCAGGATGGAGGAGTGCACACTCGCAGGACCGCCCTGGCCCAAAACCCAGGAGTCTACGCTGATGCTTCTTGTTTGCCCGTGATCTTCCCCCGTGGAGAGTCCTCAGACACATTTCACGATGCTTTTCAGGAGGTTGCACCAAACTGAGTATAAGTGGTGACCACCTCCGTAACACTCTCTTCTGCTGGCTCTCCCTCTGTCCATTCTTTGCTCCTGCACCCAGGTCACATTCTTAAATTAACTACCTGCGCACAAGCCTCTATCTCAGGCTCCGCTTTCAGGGGAGTGCAGGCTGACATTACCTATTCCCACAGTTACCCAGAATAACAGGTTTGTGGAGTTGAAAGGGACTTGAAAGAGAGTTTACTTCGAGAAAGAGAACTAAATGGCTGGGTGTTGCTCTGTACCCTTCACGCCTGTGACAAAGGTCACTAACTCAGTGTGACACTCTCTCCCAGTGAGCCCAGACACTTCAGCATCCTCTCTGCACTGCTTCAGGCAGCCTCCATCAGCTAACTGAGGCTGATGCTCCAGATAAATTCATTTGCTACCCTGAGCCCTGCAGACCCAGCTGGGGCAAATCTCAGTTCTACGACTTGTTACTCATGTAGCCTTGAAATAACTTCTCTAACTCCCATGAATTTCATTTCTCTCATGGACAAAATGGGCATAATAATGGCACAATAATTCCTTCCACGGTGTTACAAGGAATTTTTATTTATTTAATATTTAATTACATAACACAGGGCTTCCCAGGTGGCTCAGTGGTAAAGAGTCCGCCTGCCAAGCTGGCGATGCAGGTTTAATCCCTGAGTTGGGAAGATCCCCTGGAGGAGGAACTGGCAACCCACTCTAGTATTCTTGCCTGGGAAATCCCATGAACAGAGGAGCCTGGTGGGCTACAGTCCATGGGGTCACAAAACAGTCGGACACCACTTAGTGACCAAACGGCAACATAACATACTGAAGCACCTAAGAACACATCTGGCACATACACAATACATGTAATTCTGTTCTCTCTTGCTTTTATTTTAAAATACAACGAGCAGGGGAAGTACAGACACAATGACTCATTGTGTAAACTTGGCCAAGAAACCCCATCTCCATATTTTACATCTGTAAAAAGGATACAGTAATTTATATGCCATTTCTCATTGTAGGGAGAATCAAACATAGTGAATAGATCATAGTACTGTTTTCAGTAATAATATTAGGATTATTACAAACATTAAGTTAGTAATAATACCATTACTCATGTTGTTTCAAATGAAAACTTCTAAGGCTAGTGAGTTTAGTAATCATGTCTTTTTACTCTGTTTTTGATGGTTTGACATCTGGGGCCTTGCTGACACTAGAGGGACCGCCTCTCCCTGCATTACCCAACCATTCTTATCTAGAGATAAGATATGGCTCACCTGCAAGCATAACTTTCATACGCAAACTCATCAACCCAGAGTTCACACCGCAACCACCTCCTTTATTTTGTATTCTCACAATTTGGGTGACTATTCCCCTGCCCTAGTCACCCCGTGGCCTGGCACCAGACAGCTAGTAACAGCCCCTTATGCCCCAGAGCCTGCTGCTGCTGCTAAGTCGCGTCAGTCGTGTCCGATTCTGTGCAACCCCATAGATGGCAGCCCATCAGGCTCCCCCGTCCCTGGGATTCTCCAGGCAAGAACACTGGAGTGGGTTGCCATTTCCTTCTCCAATGCATGAAAGTGAAAAGTGAAAGTGAATTCGCTTAGTCATGTCCGACTCTTAGTGACCCCATGGACTGTAGCCTACCAGGCTCCTCCATCCATGGGATTTTCCAGGCAAGAGTACTGGAGTGGGGTGCCATTGCCTTCTCCACCAGAGCCTGCTAAAATCATTCAAACTAGCCAATCCTAAGCCTATTTACCCTGCCTTGCTGTCCCTTCCTCTAGAAACCACAAAAAGCTTTCTTCCTAATATTTTTCCCTTGCTCTCTCGGCCTCCTGACCAACTCTGGTGCTTCCCTGGGTGCCCTCACTCTCACCCCCAGTGTGGCATCATTCACCATACTTGAGTAATAACAAAACAAACCCTCATATTAAAGCAATGAGGCTCAGAGATCAATGTCACCTACCTGATTGAAGGCAGAACCCCCAGTCCCTGATCTATTACACTGTGCTGCCTCCCAGCTGGGGCATTAGGCAAACCTGACCACCATCTATAGGAAGACAAGCCCAAGGCAGGGTCTGTTGATCAAGAAATACTGACCAAGGAGTTCTCCAAGCACCTTGGGGACCCTGCAGCATGGTGGTAAGGGGAAGGAGAAGGAGGTTCAGTAAGTCCTAGGGTGACCTTCCTGGCCTGGTCAGCTCTGAACCTAGTGATGGGGGAAGAATCTGGAGTCTTGACTACAGAAACCTGAAACTGCTGTAGCTCACCACAATAAAAGATTTATTCTTAAATGTCACAACCAGTGTTTATATGAGAGGAGAGATGTTACTTCTGACGTCACAGCTAAAAGGAGGTATACATGATAAAATGTGAAAAGTCATCAAACTGCTAATCTCTGACTCCAAAGGTCCTCCTTCTAAACCAAAATCAAGGCCGTGAACAATTCTGCCATCACTTTTCCTCTTTTTGATGGATGGGCTTAATGATGTTTATGATCACTTACATCTCTAAATGGGCTTCCCTGGTGGCTCAGACGGTAAAGAATCTGCCTGCAATGCGGGAGACCTGAGTTCGATCCCTGGGTCAGAAAGATCCCCTGGAGAAAGGAATGGACCCACACCAGTATTCTTGCCTGGAGAATTCCATGGATAGAGGAGCCTGGCAGGCTACAGTCCACTGGAGTCACAAAGAGTCGGACACATCTCTAAATAACTATACTTTTCACATTATTTTACAAAACCTCAAAAGGTTCCCTTTTATCTATTAGCTACAGAAGAAAGGTATCAGAAAAATTAAAGAAACAGCCAGCAACAAAGAATAATCATATGCCAAATTATAAGAACTAGCAAACAAAGAGGGTGGCAGGCCAGTGATTTATTTCAAAAACTGTGGAAAATGATCAAACTATAAAGCAAGTAGAAGATATCAGACTTTTATGAAGATAGAAATTCTGACTACAAGAAGTCTGAAAGATTATGAAATATGAAAATCTTCATTCTATGAACAAGGATACAAGTTCAGAGTGGCTAAATAAATTGCTTTAAGATGAAGCAGCAAACAAATAAGAAAAATATTAATGTTTGAAAGTCTAGAGATGTGAACCCACTCTAGCATACCTACATATCATAGGTTAACATGGATTATATCGGGGGAAAATAAAGAAATTCCAACAGTTTACAACTTCATTTTTAGTTGGGCAAGCCCATGAGAGGATCAATATTTCACAGAATATTTTATATGATAATTTAAAAAATTAAATGTAGAAATGAGATCTCTGAAGTCAAAATTCATGATCAAAATGGTCTTGAAATGAACATTTACTTCCTCAAAGGGACTGACAATATTTTAAAATATGTATATAGAAGTACAGATTTGTCACTGGGTTAGAAAAGACTTGAAATGATCAAACAAGAAAAAGAATATAATCAGTTCCTGGACTGGTGGACACTTTTTTTTTTTTTAAGGTAAAAAGCATGCTTGCCCTCTGCTGACCACCTAAAACTCTACTTAGTGACATGCAGTTTCTACCCGAATGCACATAAACCAGAATATATTTAGAGGCTGGTCTATTTCTAGTCACACAAGTTTTGTTTCCTAAATAAGACTTCGTATTACCATTTTGGGTTGCTCCCAAAAATTCCGGTATTCCATATGGTTGAAGATGGGGTCCCATCTTCTTCACAAGACCTCGTGCGAACTGTGTATAGTACTGTCTTCAACCCGTTCGTTGGTTCCTATTGCATATTCCACGGTGAGGAGGAAGGCAGGGTTTGTGAGAGAGGCAGGAAATGAGAAAGACAGGCATGTTCCAAAGTTGAGATTCTGAACTGCTTTCCAAATTTTTTCAGATGTGAAAATTTCTTTAGTTTGCAAAAACTGTTATAAATGATAGCACAGAACATATACATTCAGCTTTTGGAGAATCACACAGTATGGTAGCTATCCTAATTACAGCTCAAAAACCTACTACAGTAAATTTCTTAATGCATCAAGAATATTATAGCTGAAATTTTATCTCAGTTAAATAATTATATATTTGTAAAAACTTCTATAGACATCTGGAAAGGGTCACTGGGATGTATTAAATTTATTTTTGATACAATATGAGAATAAACTTACCTGCTCATGAGTGATCATATTGATTTTATTTTCAGATTCCTCTTCAGTTACATGCTTAATTTAGGTCAATTTAATTTATATTAACCAAATAATGAGCCCCCCAAATTTCTAGAATTTCTGTAACACTGATAATAATTTACATGCAATGGAATTAAAACAATGAACTATTAATACCTGGGTAGAATTAGCTTGAGAAGATTAACACAAATAGGTAAAGAAAATACACTATTTCACTTAGTTCTCATAGTGCCTCTGAAGCCTTGGTTAAATGATTCAGTGAATAGGGCTACCAACCATTTACGACAGTACAAGTTTACACAGTTATTAAGGGTGTCAACAGAATGGGGAAGACTAGAGATCTCTTCAAGAAAATTAGAGATACCAAGAGAACATTTCATGCAAAGATGGGCTCGATAAAAGACAGAAATGGTATGGACCTAACAGAAGCAGAAGATATTAAGAAGAGATGGCAAGAATACACAGAAGAACTGTACAAAAGAGATCTTCACGACCCAGATAATCACGATGGTGTGATCACTCACCTAGAGCCAGACATCCTGGAATGTGAAGTCAAGTGGGCCTTAGAAAGCATCACTACGAACAAAGCTAGTGGGGGTGATGGAATTCCAGTTGAGCTATTCCAAATCCTGAAAGATGATGCTGTGAAAGTGCTGCACTCAATATGCCAGCAAATTTGGAAAACTCAGCAGTGGCCACAGGACTGGAAAAGGTCAGTTTTCATTCCAATCCCAAAGAAAGGCAATGCCAAAGAATGCTCAAACTACTGCACAATTGCACTCAT
>NW_011494839.1:3452268-3453009 GCF_000754665.1 Bison bison bison | reverse complement strand
AAGAATGCTCAAACTACTGCACAATTGCACTCATCTCACACACTAGTAAAGTAATGCTCAAAATTCTCCAAGCCAGGCTTCAGCAATATGTGAACCATGAACTTCCTGATGTTCAAGCTGGTTTTAGAAAAGGCAGAGGAACCAGAGATCAAATTGCAAACATCCACTGGATCATGGAAAAAGCAAGAGAGTTCCAGAAAAACATCTATTTCTGCTTTATTGACTATGCAAAGCCTTTGACTGTGTGGATCACAATCAACTGTGAAAAATCCTGAAAGAGATGGGAATACCAGACCACCTGATCTGCCTCTTGAGAAATTTGTATGCAGGTCAGGAAGCAACAGTTAGAACTGGACATGGAACAACAGACTGGTTCCAAATAGGAAAAGGAGTACGTCAAGGCTGTATATTGTCACCCTGCTTATTTAACTTCTATGCAGAGTACATCATGAGAAACGCTGGACTGGAAGAAGCACAAGCTGGAATCAAGATTGCTGGGAGAAATATCAATAACCTCAGATATGCAGATGAAACCACCCTTATGGCAGAAAGTGAAGAGGAACTCAAAAGCCTCTTGATGAAAGTGAAAGAGGAGAGTGAAAAAGTTGGCTTAAAGCTCAACATTCAGAAAACGAAGATCATGGCATCCGGTCCCATCACTTCATGGGAAATAGATGGGGAAACAGTGGAAACAGTGTCAGACTTTATTTTTTGGGCTCCGAAATCACTGCAGATGGTGAC
>NW_011494839.1:3425140-3452168 GCF_000754665.1 Bison bison bison | reverse complement strand
GCTTACTCCTTGGAAGGAAAGTTATGACCAACCTAGATAGCACATTCAAAAGCAGAGACATTACTTTGCCAGCAAAGGTTCATCTAGTCAAGGCTATGGTTTTTCCTGTGGTCATGTATGGATGTGAGAGTTGGACTGTGAAGAAGGCTGAGTGCCGAAGAATTGATGCTTTTGAACTGTGGTGTTGGAGAAGACTCTTGAGAGTCCCTTGGACTGCAAGGAGATCCAACCAGTCCATTCTGAAGGAGATCAGCCCTGGGATTTCTTTGGAAGGAATGATTATAAAGCTGAAACTCCAGTACTTTGGCCACCTCAGGCGAAAAGTTGACTCATTGGAAAAGACTGTGATGCTGGGAGGGATTGGGGGCAGGAGGAGAAGGGGACGACAGAGGATGAGACGGCTGGATGGCATCACTGACTCGATGGAAGTGAGTCTGGGTGAACTCTAGGAGTTGGTGATGGACAGGGAGGCCTGGCGTGCTGCGATTCATGGGGTCGCAAAGAGTTGGACATGACTGAGCGACTGAACTGAACTGAACTGATCCTTTTCAAGAGGAAGCTAGTTTTGGTGGCCATTATTCATGTAAAATCTCAAATCCCTCCAATGAGCTTTCAGATAACTGTTATATGCATTAATCTTATGAATCTAAATTAACCAAAAGACTCCATGTTCTATTATTCATTGTTATGGTTATTAGAGAATAATAAATGTTTTTCAGGTATATCTAACATTAACAAACTGGTAAGGTAGATAGGCAAGTAGATAAACAGTGTATAAAAATCTAAACTATAAGAGGGGAACTAAGAGGTATTATTTATATTTCAAGGAGGAATTACTAATTTGCTCTTTTGATGCATTTTCCAATCTTTTCTTTTTTTTAAAAAAAGAATATATTCACCGCTTTTTTAAATAATAATTTTCCAAGTGAGGTTTACTTTTTAAAGCCATATTTAAATTAATGATTGATCTATAATCAACCTGAGTTTCCTACATATGGTCTTCCCAGACGGCATTAATGGTAAAAAATTCAACTGCCAATGCAGGAGACATGGGTTTGATCCCTGGGTCTGGAAGATCCCCTGGAGAAGGAAATGGCAACCCATTCCCGTACTTTTGGCTGGAGAATCCCATGGGCAGAGAAGCCTGGCAGGTCGCAAAGAGTTGGATAAGACTGAGCACACGCATCCACACACACATATCCTACATATAGTGAGAGAGCAAGAAAGAGCAAACCCACTGACAGAGTCTTCTGTGTACCTGCAACTATACTAAGCATTTACCACCATGATCCCATTTACTCCTCAAATAAAAACTGTGATATGAAAAAAAAAAAAAAAGCCAACTGTGATATGTGTTATTATCCCCAGTTTACTTAGGAAAGCACTAAGGCCCAAAGAAGTAATTTAAGAGATTATGAGATTAAGATTATAAAACTAATAAAATTATATAATCAATAGTTGGCTGTGCTTGAATTCAAAGATTCATTTGATTTTAGGTATAACCCAAATGCCTGACTTGACAATTTGAAAAATCAAACCCATTTGAAACAATTTCCTCAATAAAAGAATCACCTACCTTTGAGTGGTTCTAATACTTAATGGATTTTCCAAAACATACTGAAAACTATATGAGATTAGTTGCACAGAATTATGAGCTACACGCCAGTTTTTTCATACATCACCCCACTATACATCTCTGCAAAAAGTATTATGTGTATTAAAATTTAAAATACTGTTTTTCATGATCCTGACCATCATACTCTGTTAAACATGTTCTTCTGTGTTAAACCATCATTAAATTATAAAATCATTAGCATTACTCACTGAACAAAACAAATTAAATGCACTACACATTTTAATACATTATTAAACTTTAAAATCGGGAACAAATCCCTTAAGAAATGCATGGGAGGGGCTGGTAGAGCGCCTTGATGAAAGGAGACTTGACAAACACAGATACTTTGAATCCTCACTCTTTTTTCTTCACCAAAGAGATCTTTATACTTTGAGACAATGGTAAGATTCAGCAAGAGTGGGAAGATTGTTAAAGAAAAGGCAGACTCCTTGGCATTCAAGCATGTCTCAGGCATATCACCGTTAGATTAAAAGTTTATAAAGTATGTAAAAGCAGAGAGCCCAGAAGCAGGCTGCCTTTACAACATCTTCTGCCTGTCCTCCAGTTCGGTTCAGTTCAGTTCAGTCACTCAGTCGTGTCCAACACTTTGCGACCCCATGAATCGCAGCACGCCAGGCCTCCCTGTCCATCACCAACTCCCAGAGATCACTCAAACTCTCGTCCATCGAGTCGGTGATGCCATCCAGCCGTCTCATCCTCTGTCGTCCCCTTCTCCTCCTGCCCCCAATCCCTCCCAGCATCAGAGTCTTTTCCAATGAGTCAACTCTTCGCATGAGGTGGCCAAAGTACTGGAGTTTCAGCCTGTCCTCCAAAGGATATACAAAAGCCCTTTTTTATTCCTTTTTTCTAAAGATTGCTTTGTTGTTGTTGTTGTTCAGTCACCCATTCGTGTCTGACTCTTTGTGACCCCATGGACTGCAGCACGCCAGGCCTCCCTGTCCCTTACCACCTCCCGAAGGTTGTCCAAGTTCATGTCCAGTGTGTCAGTGATGCCATCCAGCCCAAATCATCCTCTGATGCCCTCTTCGCCTTCTACCCTCAATCTTTCAATACAGATTGCTTTATCCCGTGCTACATTTCCATTCCCTGTTACATTTTGGTTTTTCAACCTTTCATAAAAATACTTAAATATTAATATTTGAATGTGAAAAAGAATAATTACATGTATATATACAATGGAACCACACTTGCTGTACACATGAAACTAACACAACCTTGTTAATCAACTCTAATATAAAATAAAAGTTAAAAGAAAGATTTTTAAAAATACTTGAATGTGCTCTATCCATTGCATTTCACACTAGTATGAACCACTCGTGGACAGTCTGAACTTTCTGTATTTCTAGCCTTTCCTTCTCCTCCTCCAAGGCAAGCTGATCTTCTTCCTCCATCTCTCGAATTTTATCCATCTTTGTCCACATCTCCACTTCCATTCCATTGCCCCAGCCAAGTGCACAGGGGAAGGCTTATTTTCCCTGAAGACTGAGATCCAGCTCATCCTGCAAACACTGGGTCAACTGCCACCTCCTCCCTGGGTTGTTCCCAGACCAACAGTGAAGCAGTGCTCTCCCCTTTCTTTCAGAAGTCTGCCAGGAGGTCATGTTCTCCTCATTCTTCTTCACCCATTTTCATCGCTTAGTGTTGTCAATGATGCTGTTCTATGAACACATGCGCTTACTCTTCACCACAATGCATCATTAAAAGCCATACCAGAAAACTGGAAAGCAGACTGTTATCAAGCTTATTCACATTCTTCACTTGGCACCATCCAAGATACTCCAAAAACAAGGAGTGACAATAAGCCACAGTGAGGCCAACAGTGTGAAGCCCAAAAAAAAAAAAAAAAAAATTATATATATATGTATATATATAAAACACTTCTGTATCTTCAAAAAATGGGGGAGAAACTATGGCGTATTTCATAGAATTTTAGGGCTGAAATGAATCTTGGAGCCCGTCAGTGTAGAGGTGGAGACCCTAACGCAAAAGGGGTGAGAAACTTGTCCTGAATTTCAGAGCTGGGATGGGACAGAACAGAACTCGAGCACAGCTCTGCTGACACACAGACCAAAGCTCTTTTTAGGATATTCTACTGCAAAAGAAAAGTGAACGCATCAGTCGCTCAGCCATGTCCAACTCTTTGCGACCTCATGGACTGTAGCCCTCCAGGCTCCTCTGTCCATGGAATTCTACTGTCCTGTTGTAAATGCCTATTAAAAGGGCATACTTAACACACACCAATTATTTAAGGAGCCTTAATTTGCAATAAAGTGTTCAGAGTAAATACAGAATAAAACTACTGAACCATAAATCTAAAACCAATACACTCCTCACAATAAACATTAAACAAACAATAACACAAAAAACGCATGGTAAGCTCCTGGGGAGTAGCAGCCACACCTTTATCCTCGTGGTCACACCTATGCTGTAGGGTACCCCACTGTCCATTGCTAGCCTCCTCTGGCCCGGCACGTGGCTGGGCATTAGAGCTGTAAAATGTATCCAGGGGAAATCTGAACACCTCTTTCTTTCCTCATAAGTCTCCCAGTAGGAGGCCGACATAATCCAAAAATTATCAACCATTGAATTCAAAGATTAATTTGTAGCATCTGAATAATTTGAAGCTGTCACGAAAGACCTGAATTGAGAGGATTTAGAACTAGCATTCTCAAGCCAGGTTGAAGATTGGGTTTTAGGGGGGTGTTGAAAACAACTTCCTTAGACTTCACCAAATGAATCAGAATCTCAGGGATGGGATCTGAGCATCCCTCAATTTTAATTTGATTCATCACTTTAATTCTGATAATTCTGACACACATAATTGAGAACCGTATGTTTGAAGGGGGGAAGTTTCATCACTTGGGTCCTTCCCTTTTTTTCTTTCTGTTTCCTGTCCAATTGGCAAGACTTTTTCAACTGCAAGTGACAAAAACCCACCCTTCTTCGGCTCAGAGGGGAATGTGCTAATGCAACTGAAGTCAGGAGTGACAGGAAGCAGGGATGGGGTGCCTCAGAACATCCCCCTGAGACCTCCTATTTTCTGAGTCCCTCTCTCACTTGATGGCCCCTCTGGCCATCAAATTCCACGGCCAGGCATCATAACCACTCCTGTTCCTCTCACACGACACAGGGCTGTGAGCAGAAACGTAAGCTCTGCTTTCTCCACCCAGAGCCACTGCAGTGAGTGTGGCCAAAGCAAAACCCACCTTCATGCTGATGGCTCTCCCCTTCAGTTTACGACCTCAACCCCAAGTGACCGTGAATCCCGCCACATTGCCCTATTCCACTCACTCCCCCGCTTCTGGATAACAATTCCCACCTTTAACGGATTGGGTAAGGCTGACTTTTAATTTCATGGTTGCAGTCACCATTTGCAGTGATTTTGGAGCCCCTCAAAATACAGTCTGTCACTGTTTTCACTGTTTCCCCACCTATTTGCCATGAAGTGATGGGACTGGATGCCATGATCTTTGTTTTCTGAATGTTGAGTTTTAAGTTAACTTTTTCACTCTCCTCTTTCACTTTCATCAAGAGGCTCATTAGTTCTTTGCTTTCTGCTATAAAGGTGGTGTCATCTGCATATTTGAGGTTATTGACATTTCTCCTGGCAATCCTGATTCCAGCCTGTGCTTCATTCAGCCTGCATTTCACATGTACTCTGCATATAAGTTTAATAAGCAGGGTGAGAAATACGCAACCTTGACACAACCTGATGTGAAGAACTGACTCATTTGAAAAGACCCTGATGCTGGGAAAGACTGAAGGCAGGAGGAGAAGGGAACGACAGAGGATAAGATGGTTGGATGGCATCACCAACTCGATGGAGAGGAGTTTGAGCGAGCTTCCGGAGTTGGTGATGGACAAGGAAGCCTGGTGTGCAGCAGTCCATGGGGTCTCAAAGAGTCAGACATGACTGAGTGACTGAATTGATTGATTAAGGCTAACAGTATGGAGGGCAATCTGCTTTACTGAGATCCACCCACTTAAATATTTATCTCATCCAAAAATAAACCCTTACAGAACCTCTAGAATAGTGTTCAACCACGTATGTGGGCACCGCAGCCTTTCCAAGTTGACGTCGTGGTGGATCTCTCCCGAATGGACCTCTTGTGGAAAAGGAGGGCCGGGTTGGACAGGGGCATTGACCGTTCCTCACAGGATGAGGTAGGAAGGCAGAACGAAGGACTGGGAGCTGATTGGCAGGTGTGTGTGGTGCTGTCTGTGAAAATTCTCTTCAGATAACTTCAGTCCTCTCGAAAAGTAGGAAGCAAGGTTCTCTGATAAGAGTGAATATGGCGGACCAGGTGTCAGGAGGTTGAGAACCAAAGGGAAGGGAAGGCGGGAAACAGAAGTATTACACAATGGCAAATAAAGATGTTACACAATATGGACTTAAGAAAATAGGGAAGTCTGAACTTTGAAGACTGGGACCTATTTGTACATGTCTTCCTAACTCCGCTATAAACTCCCTGGAAGCAAAACTGGTATCTTATTCTGCCGTCTACTTATCTCAGGGTTTCTCACACTTGAAGTCACTGAACAGTGAACACCTGCTTTCCTTTAAGGGCCTGAGCAATGAGACCTTTTCAAACTCACCTGTCTGCCTCCAATACCATTTCTATACCCAGAGGTAAAATAACCTGTGAAAAGTCTTACCTCAAATACGTAGCAGAATTAGAAATTTAACTCTTCTCTTTGGTTCTATAGCCTGAACCATTCTGATATATTGCCACCTGAAGTATTCTGAACAAGTGTAAATGATCAAGTAACTCACTCCCTTCTATTCTGGTTTTGTACCAAGAGTTTCATCCGATTTTTCCTGAAATGGCCTTCCTGTCTCTGCTGTAAGTTCCAGGGACATGCTTTAATTTCCAAATGTCCTTATTCAATCCCTTTCAAACAACTCTCTGCTTTAATTCTCAGAAACAGTGTTGCTTTGAGTCTTCAGGAATGCTATGTTTTTTCATAGCCTTGAACTTACTCTGGGATTCAGGGTCTTGTGATTCCTCTATGTTGGGCCCTGAAACTAGTCTTATAGCTTATACTTGTCAAAGGGGAATTCCTGATAACTGGCTTAGCTCTGACTCAGGTGGAGTCACAGGTCATGCTCTTCATAGTCAGCTCTGTATGTCTGGTTTCTCAGCATTTTGTGAGTCAATAATGACTACAAAGAAAATTGTCCATAGTCATTTAATTCCATATTATGATGAATATTGATTCTTTCCAAGGGAAGTTCTATTTTTAAGTTATTAATGCATTACTTATTAATATATTACTAAATGCACCAGACATTTTCTTCTAAGTGCTGAGAACACAGAGATGAATGAAAAGAAAAGTGATTGTCATACTAGCTGCTGACACACTGACTAGGGAGAGATACATGTTGACAGATAATTATGACACATTGTGAAGTGAATTCTGAAATGCTGGGAGCGGCTCAGGGAGGAGACGGCAAACTCCGCTTGGGAAAGACCTGGAAAATTTCCAGAGAGATGGAGCTTTGACACTGGGACCAAAAGGGCAGAAAGAAAGATGACAACAGAATCAGAAAGAGACATACTGGGACTTCCCTGGTGGTCCAGTGGTTAAGACTTGGCCTTCCAAACAGGGGGTGAGGGTTCAATCCTTGGTCAGGGAACTAAGATCCCACATGCCTTGCAGTCAAAAAACCAAAACATAAAAACAGAAGCAATATTTTAACAAATTTAATAAAGACTTTAAAAGAGGTCCATATTTTTTTTAGAAATATTTTTTAAAAACAGAGAGATGCTGTGTTTGAGGACAGGTACCTTCTGTAGAGCTGAAATACATGTATTTTGGGAATTAATTTGAGAATGTCAAACTCCTGGTAGAATCATATCACTTCCTTAGTGATTATCTCCTCTAACTTCCTCGTTCATAGATGAGAAAACTGAGGCTCAGAGGCAGTGAGAAATGTTATTACACCATTTCCTCTTCTGTGGGATTTCATAAATACCATGATCCCTGTTCTCTCTGAATAAGGATACAGATATACATATACAGGTTATTTTCCTGACCTGCATGCAACAGTAGCATCTTAGTAAATTTGGAAATAGCAGTTGGAAAAAAAATTAAAAAGCTCCCACTGCTCTGTATTCTTCTTCACTCCCAAGGTTTCAGAAACCCTGTGAAAAGTATGCTCTGGATATCATCAAAATTCCAGTCATTTTCTGTCATCCTGTGATAGACAGAAACAATGCTCCTGCAATGTTTCTTGTTTTTCCTTTTATTGATAATGGTCAGTTTCAAGGAAGGGGGTGGATTTGAAAATAAATATATACCTATCACAAAACAGTTAGAAAACTGTCAGTATTCGAAGTTGTTGACAGATCAAGAATGATCAATTTTTACTAGTTGAATAACCTAGTATTATTCTAAATGTATTACCCATGCCATGAGATGGCCTCAAATATGCATCATCCTTAATTACTTAAAGGCCCTCTTTCCCATCACAGAAACACAGTGCTTAAGACTCCAGTTCTGTGTTCTTTTTTATAAGACAGTGACAGTTTTAAAGTCCAAAAACAGACGCTATTTCAGCTGTTGGTTCTATTCGGCCAGCATTTCTTCTCAAATATGACTGTCTTAAAAGAGTACAAATACAGAGTTTCAAACGGGGATTGAGTTATCTTAGTCCCACTAAAGCAGACTGAGAAAACTGACACGAGTCAGTTACTTCGGCGTCTAAAAAGAGGAAAACCTAGCCCTTTAAAAATATTATAGCTGCCTATAAAGTGGAAGGCAATTTTCATCTATCTTGCAAGGCAATGTAATTAAGAACATTTTTACCTAGAAGGCAATGGCACCCCACTCCAGTACTCTTGCCTGGAAAATCCCATGGACGGAGGAGCCTGGTGGGCTGCAGTCCATGGGGTCGCTAAGAGTCGGACACGACTGAGCGACTTCACTTTCACTTTTCACTTTTCACTTTCATGCACTGGAGAAGGAAATGGCAACTCACTCCAGTGTTCTTGCCTGGAGAATCCCAGGGATGGCCGAGCCTGATGGGCTGCCGTCTACGGGGTCGCACAGAATCAGAGAGGACTGAAGCAACTTAGCAGCAGCAGCACACAACTTTATTAACTTATGTTTGGAACTAAAGAAACTGCTTGAGAGTAGATCTCAACATATGGAAAAGCACAAGAACAAATAAAACATGTAGATGCTTCAGGAACAAGACTTTTGTTTGAACATTTTTGAGATCTATGTGTTGTTCTCAAGTTAAGGCAAACACTGCCCAAGGAAGTCGATTGCAGTATCACAGGGTTCAGACATAAGTCATACAAAATGAGAAAGGGCACTGCTAAGATTTGGTCTAGCAATACTATTCTATTATAGATCCACCCTGTAAAAATCAAGCCCAGGCAGAGCTATTTTGTAAAAAAATAAGAAAAATAGAAGAGCTGATTAAATACAAAAGAAGAAACATAATCAGTGAAGAGATGAAACATTAAGGTTGGATCTTTGTCAAATAACATGAGAACTATTTACAGAACTGCTACCCAGAAATTTCATGGCAATGGCACTTCCTCTATTTTCTATGATAGCTTATCTCTAGTAAAAAAAATATACTCAATCCTTGGCTAGGAAACTAACTGCTAAAGTTTTCCTCCTATTTTTGTTTAATTAAGTAGTTGGAAACAATATTCAACATAGCGCAAAGGAACCTGAGTCTACTTGACAAGTAAAATGAGTGAAATCTAAGTAGCACAATCAGACATTAGTCTGCACTAACAAGGCATTAGTCTCTGTCATCTGCAGACTCTTTATTGCTTATGGCTGGGACTCAAACAGCCCTGAGTCACACTGACACTATGACTTTATTCCATGGTCCCTACGAACACTGTAAGATTTGATTTTCTATACCTTTCTTTTTAGGTTGAAACATCTCACCCAAGGAATAAGTTAGAAAAAGCTGTGTGGCGGCTATGTTATTTGCAGTCCAAAGACTCCAACTCCAACCACCAATAGAGTGAGTTCCATCTCCAGTGTCTCCCTGCACGGTAAATCTAGAGATTAAAATAAGAGGGGAAAGTTCTGTAAATACATACGGGAGAATTTCAACAGAGGAAAGAAAAACACTTTTTTGAATCAATTCCTTCAGAAAAATAAAAATTTGAAAGACTTCACTTTTGGATGTATTCCCTTAAATACAAAGAGGCACTTTAACTTCAAAATATGTCCTTTTTTTTTTTTTTTTTAGAATTGCAGTATTAAGCCATGTTGCCATTTGCCCACAGATGTATCAGAGTCACAAGTGCTGTGGTCAGAAGTCTTTCCCCTTCTTCAGTTGACTGGTGATTTCATATGTTCTAGGAATATTTTTATCTTTTGGCATGATGCTCTATACCATATGGTATAACACACTGACAAGCAAAAAGGGTAGAACTAGTTTGAAATATATACACATATATACACACATATATTTATACATTTATATATTCACACACACATACACTGCATGCATAGTGAAAGAAGTTGCATGGATGCCTGCAAAGAAATAAGGGCAAAGTGACACACTCTGCATACAGAACTGAGCTTCTTTGTCCCCGTGGAAAAAGGTCATTCAAAATCCAAAGCAAGACTGAGAGTTCACTACAGGCCTGAAAGCATTCAAGAGACACAACAGAAACCCCTATGCTTTGCTACAGTATCAAGTAATATTTGAACCGCCTGCAACACTTATATCACACAATATTTAATGCTGCTTCTCTAAGTGCAATGGTAACTGCAGCAGCCCCACACAACAAGTTGCAGAATCCATTTAGGAGACAGTGTTAAAATGGGAAATACACCAAACTATCTTTAATGGATTCCAGAGGGTGAAAATATCCTTCATCTCGGGTTTCAGGTTCCTTCAACATGATTTTCCTTCTGAAAACAGTGATCTAGAATCAAATTTTACAATCAAAAGGATTAAGGTATGACACTCAGCCTGATCATTATTCTTCCTGTTAAAAGGTCGTTTTCGTTGTTCAGTCACCCAGTCATGTCTGATTCTGTGACCCCATGGATTGTAGCCCGCCGGGTTCCCCTGTCCATGGGATTTCCCAGGCAAGAATACTGGAGTGGGTTGCCATTTCCTTCTCCAGGGGATCTTCTCCACCCAAGGACCAAACCAGGATGCCCTGCATTAGCAGGCGGATTCTTTACCACTGAGCCAACGTTATTTTCCTTTGGAAAACAGTGATCTTGAATCAGATTTTACAAGTTTTCAAAAAGATTAAGGTGTAACAGCCTGCTCATTGTTCTTGGAATCCTCCAGACAAGAATACTGGAGTGGGTAGCCATTCCCTTCTCCAGGGGATCTTCTCAACTCAGGGATAGAACCAATGTCTCCTGCATGGCAGGCAGATTCTTTACTGTCTGAGCCACCAGGGAAGCCCTGTCAGTAGGTAGGAATCCTGAGAAAACACACAGAGGAAAAGCTTCTTAACAATGATTTCTTGGATAGGACACCAAAAGCACAGGCCACAAAAGCAAAACTGAACAAGCGGGGCCATGCCAAACTCAAGAGCTTCTGCACAGGAAAGGAAACGACTGATAAAATGAAAAAGCAACTGACAGGATGGGAGAAAATATTTGCAAACCATATATCTGACAAAGCATTTACTACTCAATATCTATAGGTAACTCCAACAACTTAATAGCAAAAAAAACAAATAACCTGATTAAAAATGCAAAAAGGAACAGAATAGGTGTTCTTCTAAAGAAGACATACAAATGTCATTCTCTTACAAATGTGAGAAGGTGCTCAACATAACTAATCATCAGAGCAATGCAAATCAAAACTAGAATGAGATATAACCTCACACCTGTAAGGATGACTACTATTAAAGAGAAAAAAGCCAAGTGCTGGCAAAGATGTAAAGGGAACTTTTGTACTGTTGGTGGGGATGTAAGTAAATTGGTACAGTCACTCTAAAAAAACAGAAAGTTCCTCAAAAAATTAAAATTAGAACTACCATATGATCCAACAATTCCACTTCTGTGTATATATCCCCCCAAAATTGAAATAAGGATATGTGTACTTCCCAAAGAGATATGTGCACTTCCATGTTCATTAAAGCATTATTCATAATAGCCCAAGACACAGAAGCAACCTGAATGTTCATCAATGGGCAAACAGATAAAGCAAATGGGGTTTATACATACAATGGATTGTTATTCAGCCTTAAGAAGGAAGCCCTGCCATTTGTGACTACATGAATGAACCTCAGGGAAATGATGTTAAGTCATATAAGCCAAACACAAAAGGATAAATACCATGTCATATTGCTTATATGAGGAATTACAAATAGTCAAACTTGTAGAAGAAGAGGCTAGAATTTGGGTTAACAGGGGTTAGAGGGAGGAGAAAACAGACAGGTATTAGTCAAAAGGTACAAAGTTTCAGTTGCTGCTGCTGCTAAGTCACTTCAGTCGTGTCTGACTCTGTGCGACCCCATAGACAGCAGCCACTAGGCTCCTCTGTGCCTGGGATTCTCCAGGCAAGAACCAGGATAAATAAGTCCTAGAGACCTATTGTACACCATAGTGCCTCTAATTAATATTGTGGTGGTGGTGGCGTTCAGTCGCTAAGTCATGTCCAACTCTTTGTGACCCCATGGACTGCAGCACCCAGGCCCCTTTGTCCTCCACCACCTCCCAGAGTTTGCTCAAGTTCATGTCCATTGTGTTGGTGATGCTATCTCACCATTTCATCCTCTGCTCTGCTGCTCCCTTCTCCTTTTGCCCTCAATCTTTCCCAGCATCAGAGTCTTTTCCAATGAGTTGGCTCTTTGCATCAGGTGGCCAAAATATTGGAGTTTCAGCTTTAGCAGCAGTACTTTCAGTGAATATTCAGGGTTGATTTCTGTTGAGATTGACTGGTTTGATCTCCCTGCAGTCCAAGGGACTCTCAATAGTCTTCTCCAGCACCACAATTCAAAAGTTATTAATTCTTCAGTACTCAGCCTTCTTTAGAGTACAACTCTTACATCCGTACATGACTACTGGAAAAATAGCTTTGACTTATGGACCTGTGTCAGCAAAGTGATGTCTCTGTTTTTTAATATGCTAAGTTGTCATGTATACTTAAAAATTTGCTAAGAGGGTAGATGTAGATACTATGTTAAGTGTTCTTAATAAAGAAAGTAGGTGGGAGAAAACTTTTGTAGATGATGGATTATGTTTATGACACATGCTGTTGTGATGGTTTCATTGATGTATATGCTGTGCTGTCCTTAGTTGCTGAATCGTGTCCAACTCTTTGTGACCTCATGGACTGCAGCCCACCAGGCTCCTCTGACCATGGGGATTCCCCAGGCAAGAATACTGGAGTGGGTAGCCTATCACTTCTCTGGGGGATCTTCCCAACCCAGGAAGCCCTCATTGATGTATAATTATCTCCAAATTCATCAAATCGTAAACATTAAACATATATAGCTTTGTGTATGTCAAAAAAAGGAGAGAGAGAGAGACAGGGTCCTGCATGATCTGTCCTGTTCTCCACTGTCTCTGACAAAGGATGTGGACGCACAGTGGACCTCAATTCCTCTGCTAAGCCATTAAGTGAGGCGGTGCAAAGCCAGTAAACAGAAAAAGGAAAAAGAGATGTTTCCTCACACTGGCCAACAAATGTGACTTTCATACAATCTAATGTAAGAAGGAGACAGTAGACTAGCACTGCCTGTTTTTTTTTCAATCTTAATATATTCTTTTAAAAGTCCAAGTGTACATATTCATATCTTAGTTAAATTTTTATTAGAAATGCTTAAAAGTCATATTAGATCTTAATACTTTCATTCTTAGTCAAGGGTAAGGGCATATGCCAGAACCGTATTACAAGAAAACTTCAAAATAACATGGAAAAAAAAATGCTAAATTAAAAAAAAATGAAGTCAGCACTATGGCTTTGAAACCTAACTGCACTGTATTCTAGCTGTGTGACTTTGGGAACATTATTTCAATGAGACTTACTTTTGTACCCCTATAAAAATGAGGAAAGTTATTCTGAGGGAGGACTCTATTAATTCACTCTACCAATGGCTATAAAGTCCTTGCCTCAGTGTCTCTTAGGCACACAAGAAGTGCTCAGAAGGGTTGGCCGCCATTATTACAAGTCAAACGAATTCTGTAGGAGTGTGTACTCAAAACACAAAAATAGACTGGAAAGTCAGTAATATCGGAGTAGCTGAACATCTCCACCAGGTGACTGTCCATTATCCAAAGATGTTAATCCCTTCACTTCCTGCCCCCAAAGTACAGCCCTGCCAAAATGCTGGGTCACAACTAGACGTGACCAAACAACAACTTTCTGGAATAAAGTGGTCTGGGGACCAGACTTCTAAAGAGCAGCTGATACAAAGCAGAGCTTTCACCAGGGCAATGCTGATTTTCAAAGAGAAAATCTGGTCTCTTTAATATTTACAAGTAATCAGCCCACCATTATTAGCGATCAGGGTACTAAAGACCAAAATGTGTGTGAATCTACGTGATTAACCCAAATCAGGCTCTGCTCTTTCACAAACAAGCTCTGATTTGTTCAACAAAGCACTCTATTCACCAACAGAAGGGAGAGGAACCACAAGCACAGTTATACAAATCCAGTGCCTAGACCTGGAAGTTAACAATACATATTTTTAAATTCTGAATTTTCAGAAGCAGGAAATTTTAGGAATTGACTGCACTCTAGTTGCTATGTTTTCAGTTAGGTTTACACTAAAGAATAATCAAATAATCCAGTGGACTTCCCTGCTGGTCCAATGGTAAAGAATCCACCTGCCAATGCTAGAGACATGGCTTCAATTCTTGATCCAGGAAGATCCCACAAGCTGAGGAGCACCTAAGCCCATGCACCATTATTACTGAGCCTGTGATCTAGAGCCCATGCTCCATAAGAGAGGCTACCGCAATGAGAAGCCCGTGCACCACAATGAGGAGTAGCCCCTACTCGCTGCAACTAGAGAAAACCTGTACAAAGCAATAAAGACCCAGAACAACCAAAAATAAATAAATACAATTTAAAAAATTATCATTGCACTAATATATGTTCTCCATTTATAAATACTCATGCTAGGTAAGCACTCGCTTATGAAATCTTTTTATTAAAGTTGCAGAAAAATCGATACATATTGACATCATTTTTGTATGTAGTTTGTATGTTTTGATATCAATACCTATGACTCTAAAATAGTTATATTGAAATAAATAACAATTACTGCACCAAACCCATTTCCTCATCCTTTATTAAAGTAAGTATTGACCGAGGACCTATTCAGTGTCAGATATTGCGCTTCGTGCAAAAACTAAAGTCAACTTTCAAAGTTTCTTCTTCATTATTATCAATTATTTAGGATACAGTTACGAAGAGAAATGACAATAGACTTAAATCCTGTTATGATTGTACTTTTAATAAAATTTCCATTAATTTTTGTATTAAGCAATTACAGACTTAATGAATCCTCTCCACTTTGCTACAGACCAAAAAAAAAAAAAAAAAGATCCAATCCCAAATACTTCATTGTTGAAAAAAAAATGCCAAAGCCATAAAAATGAGCACTTGGGCCATAAAAATGCATGATATAATAGATGTCACCTTTTCTTATTCGGCAAAGCAGCTTTCTATAATTTTGTCCTTTGCCTTTCACAGAACAGTAACCTGAAGTTGTTTCAGTGGGATTCTACTTTGGATAAAGTACAAAAATATTCTTTTCCAAGAAGCCGTTAATCTTTCCTCTGCAGCCGATGGTGCTCAATTTGGGGGAAACCAGGGACATACAGCATCCTGCCACCCAGGTCCCTTCAACTCCCCCAGATTCTCCCTTTGCTTTCTCCTCCAGGCCACGGGTAGCGGCAAACAGGGATGAACCTCCGTGCTCCCAGCTGGCATCACACTTTCAAAAAATATATTCCTTTCTTTAACCTATCAGTGGGCTCCCCTGGTGGCTCAGTGGTAAAGAATCTGCCTGCCAATGCAGGAGACCCTGATTTGATCCCTGGATCAGGAAGATCCCCTGAAGGAGGAAATGGCAACTCACTCCAGTATTCTTGCCTGGAGAATCCCATGGACAGAGAAGCCTAGCAGGCTACAGTCGATGGGGTCACAAAGAGAGCTGGATATGACTTAGCGACTAAACAGCAACAACAACCTATCAGCATACATTTTAAAAAGTCACTGGTTCAACAACAGGATTAAAAAAATTCAACTTTAATTCATAACTTCAGCTTTTTCTTCCTTTTTCTGGAAACCATTTTTCCCGAGCCTTTATTTTAACAAACATTGTAAACTTTTATGTTAAAGAAAAATGTATACATTTACACATTGTGAGATTTTTAAAGAGAATTTAAGACATATACAAACTTATTTTTTAATTTAAAACTGGGTTTCCGTTGGCACTGGTGTAGGTGAGGGGTTTTTAGTCCCTTGCTCCTGGCTTTGAAGGCTGGGACTAGTTGGTCCAGAAACTCTGGAAACTTCAAGAGAGATCTACTGAGTGTGTTTTGGTTTTTGTTTATTCTCTGCTTTTGGTGACTGGTGTGCCTAACCATGTCTGCAGGAGTGCCGTGGAGCCCTCCCGCCTGCATCCGCCCTCCCGCCTGCATCCGCCCTCCCTGGCATCAAGGATCAGAAGGCCAGGCCAGCCCATCACCAACACTCTGGGCTTCAGGCCTTTCTGCTGAGCAGTTTCAATACAGAAAGTGCATTTCGATTAAAAATAGATATATATTTAAAAGATGCATGGAGTTACACAGATACACAATAAACCTTACTTATGAATTGATGGATAAGGAAGAGAAACATCAATGAATAGCTCATGGTAATCTCCAATTGTTATGTATTAGCAAAGACTGAGTACTTTTTTTATTGTTTTTTTTTTTTTTTTTTTAAGACGTGTTTATTTTTGGTTGCACTGGGTCTTCGTTGCTGGGAGAGACCTTTCTCTAGTTGTGGTGCTTGAGAGCTTTTCTCTAGTTGTGTCAAGTGGGGGCTACTCTCTAGTTGCGATGTGCAGATTTCTCATTGTGGTGGCTTCTCTTGTTGGGGAGCATGGGTTCTAGGAACACGGGCTTCAACAGCTGCAGGGCACGGGCTTAGTTGCTCGGAGGCATGTGGGGTCTTCCCAGACCAGTGGTGGAACCCGTGTCTCCTGGATTGGTAGGAGGACTCTTAACCACTAGATCATCAAAGAAGCCTGATAGAGAGTATTTTTAAATGTTTATCTTCTATCCTGCTCCTCACGGGCAACCAGAAAAGTGACCCCAGTTCCAGTCTTTTCTGCCCTCTGAACTTCCTTGCAAGAAGCTGCTATGTTAGCTTTTTAGGGCCACTATAACAAATTAGCATGAACCTGTGGCTTGCATGTGAGCGAGCTAAGTCATTTCAGTCATGTCTGACTCTTTGCAACCCCATTGCTGTAACCCACCAGGCTCCTCTGTCCATGGGATTCTCCAGGCAAGAATACTGGAGTGGGTTGCCATGCCCTGCCCCAGGGGATCTTCCCAACCTAGGGATCGAACCCATGTCACTTGCTGCATTGGCAGGAGGGTTCTTTACCACTACTACCACCTGGGGCCAGTTGTCCAAAGTGGCTTTCCCCAGGTGTTAGCAGGGTGAGGCTCCATTCTGGAGCCTCTAGAAAGGGCTCTATTTCCTTGCTTATCCAGCTTTAAGAGGTGTCTGCATTCTTTGGCCTTTGTACTCCTTAATCCATCTCCAGAGCAGCAATAGTCAAGTGACTTCCCCTCCTGCCTCACTCTCCCCATTTTAATTTGTGATTGCATTAGGCCCACCAAATAGTTTGGGATCACCACCCGTTTTAAGGTTAGCTGATTAGCAACCTTCATTCAACTCTGCCAAGGAGAAGGCAATGGCACTCCACTCCAGTACTCTTGCCTGGAAAATCCCATGGACAGAGGAGCCTGGTAGGCTGCAGTCCATGGGGTCGGCTAAGAGTCGGACACGACTGAGCGACTTCCCTTTCACTTTTCACTTTCATGCATTGGAGAAGGAAATGGCAACCCATTCCAGTATTCTTGCCTGGAGAATCCTAGGGATGGGGGTGCCTGGTGGGCTGCCGTCTATGGGGTTGCACAGAGTCGGACACAACTGAAGTGACTTAGCAGCAGCAGCAGCAGCAGCAAGGGACTTAGTCATAGGTTCTAGAGATTAAGGTGGGAACAATTTGAGGATTAAGCAGGTATTAGTCTGTCTACCACAGCTATAATGAACCTGGAATCAAAAACCCAGTTCTACCCAGATAGCCCTGCAAACTGGTTCATTTCTCATTGTGCTCATCTCTTCTGAAAAAATAGCTTCACAGCTATCTCATGAACGGTAGGGAAGGTTAAATTAGACAATATGTGCAAAACCAGCTAAGCACAGAGCCTGGTTTGTTCATTTCCATCTTCCCTTACCTTCCTCTCAAAAGTCAGCATCCTAGCGGGGTGAAGAAGGATTTTGGACCCAGGTCCATTATGGCTTCACAGGTTTGTTCCTTGCCTTACACTGCACTTCTTCTACAAGAAAAGTCCCACTAGTAGGGAACACTGAGCTATGGATGATTTTACATACATAATTTTATCCCTCATGACTAAGATAAGCACTTCAAGATTTCACTCTGATAATGATAAGAGATTTATGCTGATCTGGCATAAAGTCTGAATATTCAAAGGCAGCAGTCGTCAACCTTTTTGTCACCAGGGAACCACTTTTACGGAAGACAGTTTTCCCACAGATCAGGGAGGGGCATGGTTTTGGATGATTCATTACAAGTCCATGACATTTATGGTGCGCTTTATTTCTAGTATTATTACATCAGCTCCACCTCAGATCATCAGGCAGTAGATCCCAGAGGTTCAGAACCCCTGTTTAAAGGGATAGCCAGGATTTGTCAGCAGATTTTAATTCCAGTGTTGAGCAATCCTCAGTGTGGATCCTGTCAGCAGTTTGGAACTTCCCAAGAACCAGACAATAGTCTCTTTGAATGACACACAAATAAACAGCAAAGTACTGCATTTTCCAAAACTCAGCTGTTCCTCTAATTACACAGTAGGAACACTATCTTCAGGACCCTTTTTAAAAAGATACAAAATAAGATAGTGATGCAGCCTGAAAGGTCACAAAAGGTAAGAGCAATCCAAGCTCCTTGGCTTAGTAAGGGTAAGTGTAGCAACCTCTAACTGATCAGTCAGTTAATTAGTCAAGGGTCATAGATGTGCCTGGAGAGCGTCTTATCACCTCCTATGTAAAAGTCATACAAATCCACCTGCTGAATCAGCATCCTCGCAAGTACATAATGACTTTGCTTTCAGGTGCCCACATCCTTCTCCCACATTCTGTCATGAGAAAAGGAGAAGGAACAAGAAAACCATCCCCTAATGATGACAACCTAGTTCCTCTCATTCTCTTGGCAGTGGTAACAGTGTGAGGGATCCGGAGCATCAGTGTCTCATCGGGGAGTAATTAAGTAATTAGAAAGAGGAAATAATTGATTTGTGTGCTACAGAGATGTCAACAAACCCACATTTCAAAACAACTCATTATCTACATAACCTTGACATCTTCTAACTTAAAAATAATCAGATTGTTTACATTGACTAAAATTTATCTTAAAATATTTAAATAGGATTTCTTACCAATAAGAGCATTGGGGGTGGGATGGGGGGCGGGATATGTGTGTTACGGGAGAAGAATGAAAAAGGGAAGGAAACTCATTCTACTTTTTTCCTCCTAAAGAGCAACGAGGAGAAAAGTGTTTCTGGGAAATACCAAGGAAACCTGATGTTGCAAGTGAACTGTCTTCCAACTGACTTCACACTTTACAAAACGTGCACTTCACTTCTCATATCTACCTGTGTGGTGGCTGTCACTTCCACTTTCTATTAAGGAAGATGATTCAGTGGTCATTGGACTATGGATCCTTTGAACATCCTGTTGAGGAGGGGAACTCGCTATGACATCGTCCAGAGAATGTCATTCAGTGAGGTGTCCTCTCCTGAGGATTTTTCTCAGCCAGCATGTGTTCAGTTGTGTTCTCAGAATCTAGCGTTCTCCCCTAGACCCTCCAAAAGGTCTCACCCTGCTGACTCCTTGATATCAGCCCAGTAGGACTCTGACCTCTAGGACTAAGAGAGAGTCCCTCTGTGTTGTTTAACATCACTACATCTGGAAGTGATGTGCCGCTGTAAAAACACAGAAGTGGCTTTGGAATTGGGCAATGGGCAGAAGCTAAGAAGAATTTTGAGGAGGATGATAGGAAAAATATAGATTGGACTTTGCTGGTGGTTCAGTGGTTAAGACTCCAAGTCTCCACTGCAGGGTGGCATGGGTTCCAGCCCTGCTAGGGGAACTAAGATCCCACATGCTCAGTGGTGCAGCCAAAATAAGTGAATAAATAAATAAATAAAGTAGTTTTAAAATGAAGTATCAATAATTTGTTCCTCTAAAAAAAATTGATCGCCCTGAATAGATGGCAAGGAGAAATATGAATATCAACAATTCCACTAGTGAGAACTCAGAAAGAATATATATTGATACAATTATCTTAGAGAACACTTACTTTGTCCCAAATAAACTGTAAGTAGAAATACAAACATCAAGGGCACTGCTGCTAGGGCTCAGGTGAAATGAGGAACCTGTTACTGGAAACGGGAGAAAATGGATCTTAATCATATAGCTACACAAAGTTTAGTCACAGCATGTCTTGCAGTTATGTGGA
Organism: Bison bison bison; assembly: GCF_000754665.1. Taxonomy (NCBI): domain Eukaryota; kingdom Metazoa; phylum Chordata; class Mammalia; order Artiodactyla; family Bovidae; genus Bison; species Bison bison. Next base: position 3,431,810 of record NW_011494839.1, on the reverse strand, counting down.
AAGTAGATTTCGTAAACAGTGAATTTGGCTATTTAGCTGGGGAGATTTTTAAGCAAAGTGTTGAAAGGACAGACTGGTCTCTTCTTGCTGCTTATATGAAAGTGTGAGAGGAAAGATACAGATTAAGGGAAAACTGTTAAGCATTGTACAAAGGACACAGGAATTAATTTGGGGAAAATTCTCAGCCTAATCCAGATTGCAAGAGACCCTAAAACTAGAAGATTCACTGACAGGAAAGAGTGCTCCGAAGGGAAAGTCAAGGATGTGGCTGGACAATTTTTGCTAGTGCCTGGGAAGAATCAGGGCTTCCCTGCATGCAGGAGATGTGGGTTCCATCCCTGGGTCAGGAAGATCCCCTGGAGAAGGGCTCAGTAACTCACTCCAGTATTTTTGCCTGGAGAATCCCATGGACAGAGAAGCCTGGTGGGCTACAGTCCGTAGGGTCACAGATAATCAAACACAACTGAAGCGACTTAGCACGAACATAGGGGAAGAGTCAAAGGTTGACATGTTCAGTCATACACGTTCATTCATATATAATTAGTCAGTCATCGAAAATGTTAGGAACGTGACTCATGTTTGCCCTCAGGCATCTCAGAAGAAGCCAGGAATATAAACGGGGTTACCCAGAGAATATCTGTGGAAAAGCCTCTTGTCTGATGGAGTAAATCGCTATGACATACATGGGAGACCCACAAGGTTCTTGGGAATTTTTGTCCTAGCACAGATCATACCCAGAGGCCTACACCTGATTTAGATGATTGAAATAATGAAACTTGGGACTTCTAAGCTGATGAAATTTAGATGAGATTTTGAGCTTTGATTTGATGCTGTAATTGGTAGAGAATTTTATGGATGTTGTGATAGGGTGGTTATATTTTGCATGTAAAATGGGCATAGATCTCTGGAGGTCAGAAGGAGCACTGTGATAGGAAAAATAGCATCCCCCAAAGATGTCCATGTGTTAATTCCTAAAACCAAAGATGTCCATGTCTTAATCCTTAATCCCTAACCTCAGTATGTTATCTAACATGGCAAAAAGGACTTTGCCCATGTAACTGAATTAAGGACTTTCAGATGGGAAGATTATCCTGGGTGGTTCAATATAGTCACAAAGGTTCTCAGAAGAAAGGAGTGTCAGAATAGGAAAAAAGAGATTTGAGTTCTGGTGGCCTATAGAAGCTAGAAGAAGGAAGGAGATGGATTCTCTTGTCGATCCACCATAAGGAATGCGGCCTACCAACACCTTGACTGGTCAGTAACACCCATTTTCAGACTTCTCATATTCCGAACTGTAAGATTAAAAAATCTGTGTTACACATGTAAAGATCCTGCATGTTGCAACTAAGACCTGGCGTAATCAGATAAATAAATATTTTAAAAATCTGTTACTGCCCTCTCCCTAAGACGTTTTCTATAAACACTTTCCCCTATTGATTATAAAGCTTTTAATATGGTTTTATGTGTCCTCTTCAGGAAACATGATATTTAGTGCCACTTTTATCTCATTTACAACAATTTAACAATTTTATATTTATTTTATATTTTTTGGTAGGACTGATTTTTGTCCTTTTTACAGGGGATGGGGAAGTAGAGAAAGAACAACAGAGATGTGTTTGTTTTCAACTCTGTCTTGCTACACAGACTCTGAATTTATATGATGTTGTCTTCTAAAATACATTGGAAAGTATCTGTATTTAAGTCTGTTATTAGTAGACAGTGATTTTTTTTAAAATGTAGCTAATTATTGGACAAAAACACATATCACATATTATTAATGATGTTCTGGAAATGAACTGGATTTCCTAGCACCACTCAAATCATATCTTCTAAGTTAGAATCCTACCACTACCACTGATCCAGAATGCTGGTTCTTTGAAAAAGAAAAAATGACTAAAAACATTTTAAAATAATTTTTCAAAGTTTTATTTAAATGTATTGCTTATTTTGTATTATGAAAGAAAGGCATATGTATTTTGACAATTTGAAAATATACGCATAAAATAGGAGATAAAAAATCATCCCACAAAAAGAAATCACCTAGATATAAGCAGTGTTAGAAATCTGGGTTTAGGTTCTTGTTAATGATGAAGTAGGACTTCTTAGGTGGCTCAGTGGTAAAGAACCTGCCTGCCAATGCAGGAGATATGAGTTCAATCCCTGGATCAGGAAGATCCACTGAAGAAGGAATGGCAACCCTCTCCAGTATTCTTGTCTGGGAAATTCCATGGACGGAGAGAAGCCCGGTGGGTCACAAAGAGTCAGACACAGCAAGAATGGTGAAGTAGCTTAAAATAACCTAACATTTTCACAGATAATAAAATACAAAACAAACAAACAAAAAAAAATGTTTTAAATGCGCTAAAGAACAAGCAAAAGAAGGAAGACGCTGAAGGGAAGTGACCCCTTAAAGAACAGACTCATAATGAATTAGGTCCAGGGTACACAGCATTTCCTCTGATACATCTGCAAGAGGGAGAGACAGCTGAAACTCAAGCAAAATGCTACAATATTACTGATCGAGGTGTCAGAGCTTGGGGTTGGAAGTGGGTGTAAATCCAGAAGAGAAACCTAGAAAAATATGCATATAATCACCCCTCAAATTGTTGGCCAAACTCAGAAGTATGGATCTGTGGAGGAGATTTCAAAGAGCCCTTTGGAAGGAATCAGTTGGAAGATTCAAAGAACTGAGCCGAGATTTCAGGTGCTGGCCACTGCTGGGGAGACTAGAGTTTAGGGTTTGAATCCTATCAAAGAAAAGATGCTTAGAAAATACCCTGAGATTTCCATGTGTGTGTTAGTCACTCAGTCATGTCCGACTCTTTGCGACCCCATGGACTGTAGCCCACCAGGCTCCTCTGTCCATTGGATTTCCCTGGCAATCCCATTGGAAGTGGATTTCCCAGTATATGGAGCTTTTCATAGACTTTATAAAAAAATAAAGCTAAGCTTCCCCAAGTTCAAGAGAAATACATCTGCACTCTAAAACAAAATTCAACACTCTTCAAGGGAAGATAAACATTCAGAATCTAGAAAGCTGGGTTTATAAACCAACACACCGGCCACATCTGATACAAGTGAAGATATAGAGCAACTGGAACTCTTGTATAGTATGTACTGGTGGAAGTGTTACAAACAGTATACTTTGGAAAAGTGGCATTTTCCAAGATAGTTATAAGTCTTTACCCCATGACCCATCGATCTTCTCAAAGGTTTCAGGATTTTAACCCAAGAAATAACTAAATACATGCCCACAGAGTCTTATAAAAGAATGTTTGTACGTGCATGCTCAGTCACTTCAGTGGTATCCAACTCTTTTGTGACCCCATGGACTATAGCCTGCCAAGTTCCTCTGTCTGAGATTTCCCAGGCAAGAATACTGGACTGGTTGCCATTTCCTTCTCCAGGAGGTCTTCCCCATCCAAAGATCAAACCTGAGTCTCCTGCTTAGCAGGCAGACTCTTTACCAGTGAGCTGCCTGGAAAGCCCCTTCCCATACATAGAAAAGAACTAAAATCATTAACTTGAGATGTCTATTTTTTTGTGATTAGCAGTAACCCTTTGATGTACATGGATTTTTTTCCCCCCAGCAAAAACATGGTTCAATGACGTCCAGCCAAAGACCACTGGGAACAGTGGTCTGACTCCTCCCTTGCCTTTTCGGAACAGTTCCTTAGAGCTATGTGAAAGGCTGTCTGTTGGGCTATATAGTTTTCAAAAGGTTCCAGATACAACATAACTCATAACTTTAGGTTGTGCACTTCTCTTCAGTTGACAATAGCTATGGCACTTCACTCTTCTGCTGAGCAAAAATGAAGCCATTACTACTCAAACATTTGATTAAGTGATCAAAGAAAGCCACTCCATGACTATTACAAAGTCAAAAATGAGATCAATCCATAATCACATCTAAATATTGACAGAAATCACTGTCTAAATCAATAAAATGACCACATATCCCCCAAACATTACTAATTCTAGTGTCTGTTGCTTTTTCACTAATTACTGATTCAGCCTTAATGCATTCCTTTTGCCTCATCAAGGAGACTTATCAAGGTGTCCAATCACAGACTAGCCTCGACCATCTGAGAGTATCTTACCAACAGAGCAAAACCTTGCTTCCTTGAACTGTCCCCAAAATCACATAACACAACCCAAATCCCATAAATAGGTCCTTTCTAACACTCTTAGCCAGAACGAATGGTGTGTGTTCTTTCTCATAGCGATAAGCAATAATTCAACTCATTCCACTAAAGATGTGTTCCCAGTGGTCTTTGGCTGGATGTCATTGAACCATGTACATGAACATATTCTGTTTTGTAAGTTTGTTCACTTACTGTATCTTGAATGTAGATTTCTATGTCTTCATCATGGCTACATAAGTTTCTATGACTCCAATATGCAATAATTTTTTAAACTAAAACAGTATTTTTTGGAAAACAGTTTTTTTCTAATGCCTCACTGTTATAAGAAGCCCTAATGAGCACTGTGCTAATTAAATCTTTAAGGACCTTCATGATTACTTCACCAGGAGAAATTCCTTTAAATAAAATTACTGGAATTATTGCCTCAAGAGATATGAAACATAATATTACATTGCACTCTCACCTGAATATAAAACCTTAGGAGCTACTACTGTAGGACAGACAGTGTTTAAATCCACTTCAAACAGGCTAGATGTCCATCAACTCTCAGTTTCACTCATCAATTCTGTGTTGTGCTGTGTGCCGTGCTTAGTCGCTCAGTTGTGTCCGACTCTTTGCAACAATCCCCATGGACTGTAGTCCACCAGCTCCTCTGTCCATGGGGATTCTCCAGGCAAGAATACTGGAGTTGCCATGCTCTCCTCAACAGAATCTTCCCAACACAGGGATCAAACCCAGGTCTCCCACATCGCAGGAGGATTCTCTGTCTTATCAACTCTGATGGTCCTTTGTCCTCAACAAACTAGACTTCTCATCAGCTTCTGACACAGATAACTCCCTTACCTGTTTAAACATCTTTCTATCTAGTTTCCAGGATACCACATTCACTTGGTTTTCTTCCCATGCCATTGGCCACTCCTTCTCAGTCTTCTTTGGTGATCTTCTGCCTGGCTCTTCAATAAGAAGAATGCCCTGGGACCCCTGCTTCTTCATCATTCTTCCACAAGGTGACCAATCTTACTCATGACTTTATGTTCCATTTTCATATTTGTGACTTTTATAATTAAATATCCTCCCTGGACCTTGCCACCAAGCACCAGAAACAGACTTCTCTTCTGATCTAATATGTCCCCAACAAAATCATTGATTTCCCCAACTTCCCCACCTGACCGAGATCCACCCAGATGATCAGACAAAAAACAAGGGAGAGGAAAAAAAGCTACAAAGAACCTAGTGGTATGAAAAAGTGACGCAACAAGAAAATAGATTTCAAAGTGAGTGCTTGTATGTTCCATTCTCCTTCCCCTTTTCAAATCAGATAACCAAGTGACGCACTTCTGGGTTTTGTTGTTGTTAATATGCTGTTCTTTCTCTTCTAATAAAAATAACAGAATAAGTGTATAAAATACACACTACAAGCTCACTGCTGTGCTTAGTCGTTCAGTCGTGTGGGACTCTGCACACTCTTTGTGGGACCCATGTACTGCAGACCACCAGGTTCCTCTGTCCATGGGATTCTCCAGGCAAGAATACTGGAGTGGGTTGCTATGCCCTCCTTCAGGGGACCATTCCCAACCCAGGGATTGAACCCAGGTCTCCCCAAACGCAGGCGTATTCTTTACAGTCTGAGCCGCCAGGGAAGCCCAAGAAACCAAAGTGGGTAGCCTATCCCTTCTCCTGGGGATCTTCCCCAACCAGGAATCGAACCCGAGTCTCCTGCACTGCAGGTAGATTCCTTACCAGCTGAGATACCAGGGAAGCCCCTGCAAGCTCACTGAGTACCCACAAAAATAGGGGTTACTATTTTTTTTTTTTTTCCAGATGCCGGCCAGTGGTAAACAGACCCAGAGAGGCAGCCAGAGTACTGCTCATACCATACACTGGGATTTTCCTAAAACATTTCACTTTTAACAAAATGAAATGAAACAGAATTCCCCTCCTGGGATACCTCGCAGGCTAGGCCATAAAGCATCAACTCACTGCAGCAAGGCACCAAAACGTGTCTGGAAACATGCGTGACACCTAGTGTGTAATACCGCAAACCCAGGGCTGACTACAACCGAGCCTGGAGCAGCGAATCGAATTCGAATTCGGTGCCCACGCTGTAAAAAGGTCTGCGCGTGCCTGAGAGAAAGGCAGGGGAAGCTTTGTGTTAACACCCGACCCCCAGAGACGCCGGCGTGCCCCCAAGTTGTGAGCCCGCGCGCCGGGATGGTGGAGGGCGGTCTGGGCCCAGGACGCATGCGTGGCCCGGGCTGGCGCGGGGTCGTCGGGGCGCTTACCTGGTGCGCCGCGCATTCAGGCACAAGACCAGCAGCAGCAGGGCCGCGGCGAGGGCCAGGCCCGGGTAGCCGAGCGACCGCGTCAGCCACGGCTCCGGCCAGAAGCCGCCCATGCCCGCGCTCATGTCTTCCGCTGTCCCGACTGCGCGCAGATCAGGGTAGCCGGGGTCTCTTTCCGAGCGGCGCGGCTCCGCGACTCTGCAAGGGCCCAGGAGGCTGACCAGGCCGTGGCGCCGCCTGGAT